>NC_092096.1:74349225-74649225 GCF_045679555.1 Salvelinus alpinus
TTGGGTTACCAGGCCCACAATTTTATAATGGTTTAAAATGCTTTTAAATGGGCTACATACCTACATGCCCGCTATGGAACAACCATACTACGGGGCCAAGTCGGTGGGGGCCGGCCTGAGGGATTTATGGAGCTTTTAGAAAATGTCTGGACTAATCCATCATCCCGTGCGCCTGGTGTTTTTTTCCGTGCACCTGGTATTTTTTTTGGGTTACCAGGCCCACAATTTTATAATGGTTTAAAATGATTTTAAATGGGCTACACACCTCAATGCCCGACTATGGGAGCACCATACTGCGGGCACAAGTCAGTGGGGGCCGGCCTGAGATGTCTGGACCAATTTACCAGCCCGTGCACCTGGTGTTTTTTTCCGTACGCCTGGTATTTTTTTTAGGTTACCAGGCCCACAATTTTATAATGGTTTAAAATGCTTTTAAATGGGCTACATACCTACATGCCCGCTATGGAACAACCATACTACGGGGCCAAGTCGGTGGGGGCCGGCCTGAGGGATTTATGGAGCTTTTAGAAAAAGGTCTGAATAATTTCTATGTTGAACTTTCCAGAAAAACGGCTAAGTGCCCTCTTTTGGGTTACCAGGCCCACAATTTTATAATGGTTTTAAATGATTTTCGATGGGCTACACACCTCAATGCCCGACTTGGGAGCACCATACTGCGGGCACAAGTCAGTAGGGGCCGGCCTGAGATGTCTGGACCAATCCACCATCCCGTGCACCTGGTGTTTTTTTCCGTACGCCTGGTATTTTTTTTGGGTTACCAGGCCCACAATTTTATAATGGTTTAAAATGCTTTTAAATGGGCTACATACCTACATGCCCGACTTGGGAGCACCATACTGCGGGCACAAGTCAGTGGGGGCCGGCCTGAGATGTCTGGACCAATTTACCAGCCCGTGCACCTGGTGTTTTTTTCCGTACGCCTGGTATTTTTTTTAGGTTACCAGGCCCACAATTTTATAATGGTTTAAAATGCTTTTAAATGGGCTACATACCTACATGCCCGCTATGGAACAACCATACTACGGGGCCAAGTCGGTGGGGGCCGGCCTGAGGGATTTATGGAGCTTTTAGAAAATGTCTGGACTAATCCATCATCCCGTGCGCCTGGTGTTTTTTTCCGTGCACCTGGTATTTTTTTTGGGTTACCAGGCCCACAATTTTATAATGGTTTAAAATGCTTTTAAATGGGCTACATACCTACATGCCCGACTTGGGAGCACCATACTGCGGGCACAAGTCAGTGGGGGCCGGCCTGAGATGTCTGGACCAATTTACCAGCCCGTGCACCTGGTGTTTTTTTCCGTACGCCTGGTATTTTTTTTAGGTTACCAGGCCCACAATTTTATAATGGTTTAAAATGCTTTTAAATGGGCTACATACCTACATGCCCGCTATGGAACAACCATACTACGGGGCCAAGTCGGTGGGGGCCGGCCTGAGGGATTTATGGAGCTTTTACAAAAAGGTCTGAATAATTTCTATGTTGAACTTTCCAGAAAAACGGCTAAGTGCCCTCTTTTGGGTTACCAGGCCCACAATTTTATAATGGTTTTAAATGATTTTCGATGGGCTACACACCTCAATGCCCGACTTGGGAGCACCATACTGCGGGCACAAGTCAGTAGGGGCCGGCCTGAGATGTCTGGACCAATCCACCATCCCGTGCACCTGGTGTTTTTTTCCGTACGCCTGGTATTTTTTTTGGGTTACCAGGCCCACAATTTTATAATGGTTTAAAATGCTTTTAAATGGGCTACATACCTACATGCCCGCTATGGAACAACCATACTACGGGGCCAAGTCGGTGGGGGCCGGCCTGAGTGATTATTGGAGCTTTTAGAAAATGTCTGGACTAATCCATCATCCCGTGCACCTGGTGTTTTTTTCTGTGCGCCTGGTATTTTTTTTAGGTTACCAGGCCCACAATTTTATAATGGTTTTAAATGATTTTCGATGGGCTACACACCTCAATGCCCGACTTGGGAGCACCATACTGCGGGCACAAGTCAGTAGGGGCCGGCCTGAGATGTCTGGACCAATCCACCATCCCGTGCACCTGGTGTTTTTTTCCGTACGCCTGGTATTTTTTTTGGGTTACCAGGCCCACAATTTTATAATGGTTTAAAATGCTTTTAAATGGGCTACATACCTACATGCCCGCTATGGAACAACCATACTACGGGGCCAAGTCGGTGGGGGCCGGCCTGAGTGATTATTGGAGCTTTTAGAAAATGTCTGGACTAATCCATCATCCCGTGCACCTGGTGTTTTTTTCCGTGCGCCTGGTATTTTTTTTAGGTTACCAGGCCCACAATTTTATAATGGTTTTAAATGATTTTCGATGGGCTACACACCTCAATGCCCGACTTGGGAGCACCATACTGCGGGCACAAGTCAGTAGGGGCCGGCCTGAGATGTCTGGACCAATCCACCATCCCGTGCACCTGGTGTTTTTTTCCGTGCGCCTGGTATTTTTTTTGGGTTACCAGGCCCACAATTTTATAATGGTTTAAAATGCTTTTAAATGGGCTACATACCTACATGCCCGCTATGGAACAACCATACTACGGGGCCAAGTCGGTGGGGGCCGGCCTGAGGGATTTATGGAGCTTTTAGAAAATGTCTGGACTAATCCATCATCCCGTGCGCCTGGTGTTTTTTTCCGTGCACCTGGTATTTTTTTTGGGTTACCAGGCCCACAATTTTATAATGGTTTAAAATGCTTTTCGATGGGCTACACACCTCAATGCCCGACTTGGGAGCACCATACTGCGGGCACAAGTCAGTGGGGGCCGGCCTGAGATGTCTGGACCAATCCACCATCCCGTGCACCTGGTGTTTTTTTCCGTGCGCCTGGTATTTTTTTTAGGTTACCAGGCCCACAATTTTATAATGGTTTAAAATGCTTTTAAATGGGCTACATACCTACATGCCCGCTATGGAACAACCATACTACGGGGCCAAGTCGGTGGGGGCCGGCCTGAGGGATTTATGGAGCTTTTAGAAAAAGGTCTGAATAATTTCTATGTTGAACTTTCCAGAAAAACGGCTAAGTGCCCTCTTTTGGGTTACCAGGCCCACAATTTTATAATGGTTTTAAATGATTTTCGATGGGCTACACACCTCAATGCCCGACTTGGGAGCACCATACTGCGGGCACAAGTCAGTAGGGGCCGGCCTGAGATGTCTGGACCAATCCACCATCCCGTGCACCTGGTGTTTTTTTCCGTACGCCTGGTATTTTTTTTGGGTTACCAGGCCCACAATTTTATAATGGTTTAAAATGCTTTTAAATGGGCTACATACCTACATGCCCGCTATGGAACAACCATACTACGGGGCCAAGTCGGTGGGGGCCGGCCTGAGTGATTATTGGAGCTTTTAGAAAATGTCTGGACTAATCCATCATCCCGTGCACCTGGTGTTTTTTTCTGTGCGCCTGGTATTTTTTTTAGGTTACCAGGCCCACAATTTTATAATGGTTTTAAATGATTTTCGATGGGCTACACACCTCAATGCCCGACTTGGGAGCACCATACTGCGGGCACAAGTCAGTAGGGGCCGGCCTGAGATGTCTGGACCAATCCACCATCCCGTGCACCTGGTGTTTTTTTCCGTACGCCTGGTATTTTTTTGGGGTTACCAGGCCCACAATTTTATAATGGTTTAAAATGCTTTTAAATGGGCTACATACCTACATGCCCGCTATGGAACAACCATACTACGGGGCCAAGTCGGTGGGGGCCGGCCTGAGTGATTATTGGAGCTTTTAGAAAATGTCTGGACTAATCCATCATCCCGTGCACCTGGTGTTTTTTTCTGTGCGCCTGGTATTTTTTTTAGGTTACCAGGCCCACAATTTTATAATGGTTTTAAATGATTTTCGATGGGCTACACACCTCAATGCCCGACTTGGGAGCACCATACTGCGGGCACAAGTCAGTGGGGGCCGGCCTGAGATGTCTGGACCAATCCACCATCCCGTGCACCTGGTGTTTTTTTCCGTGCGCCTGGTATTTTTTTTGGGTTACCAGGCCCACAATTTTATAATGGTTTAAAATGCTTTTAAATGGGCTACATACCTACATGCCCGCTATGGAACAACCATACTACGGGGCCAAGTCGGTGGGGGCCGGCCTGAGGGATTTATGGAGCTTTTAGAAAATGTCTGGACTAATCCATCATCCCGTGCGCCTGGTGTTTTTTTCCGTGCACCTGGTATTTTTTTTGGGTTACCAGGCCCACAATTTTATAATGGTTTAAAATGCTTTTAAATGGGCTACACACCTCAATGCCCGACTTGGGAGCACCATACTGCGGGCACAAGTCAGTAGGGGCCGGCCTGAGATGTCTGGACCAATTTACCAGCCCGTGCACCTGGTGTTTTTTTCCGTACGCCTGGTATTTTTTTTAGGTTACCAGGCCCACAATTTTATAATGGTTTAAAATGCTTTTAAATGGGCTACATACCTACATGCCCGCTATGGAACAACCATACTACGGGGCCAAGTCGGTGGGGGCCGGCCTGAGGGATTTATGGAGCTTTTAGAAAAAGGTCTGAATAATTTCTATGTTGAACTTTCCAGAAAAACGGCTAAGTGCCCTCTTTTGGGTTACCAGGCCCACAATTTTATAATGGTTTTAAATGATTTTCGATGGGCTACACACCTCAATGCCCGACTTGGGAGCACCATACTGCGGGCACAAGTCAGTAGGGGCCGGCCTGAGATGTCTGGACCAATCCACCATCCCGTGCACCTGGTGTTTTTTTCCGTACGCCTGGTATTTTTTTTGGGTTACCAGGCCCACAATTTTATAATGGTTTAAAATGCTTTTAAATGGGCTACATACCTACATGCCCGCTATGGAACAACCATACTACGGGGCCAAGTCGGTGGGGGCCGGCCTGAGTGATTATTGGAGCTTTTAGAAAATGTCTGGACTAATCCATCATCCCGTGCACCTGGTGTTTTTTTCTGTGCGCCTGGTATTTTTTTTAGGTTACCAGGCCCACAATTTTATAATGGTTTTAAATGATTTTCGATGGGCTACACACCTCAATGCCCGACTTGGGAGCACCATACTGCGGGCACAAGTCAGTAGGGGCCGGCCTGAGATGTCTGGACCAATCCACCATCCCGTGCACCTGGTGTTTTTTTCCGTACGCCTGGTATTTTTTTTGGGTTACCAGGCCCACAATTTTATAATGGTTTAAAATGCTTTTAAATGGGCTACATACCTACATGCCCGACTTGGGAGCACCATACTGCGGGCACAAGTCAGTGGGGGCCGGCCTGAGATGTCTGGACCAATTTACCAGCCCGTGCACCTGGTGTTTTTTTCCGTACGCCTGGTATTTTTTTTAGGTTACCAGGCCCACAATTTTATAATGGTTTAAAATGCTTTTAAATGGGCTACATACCTACATGCCCGCTATGGAACAACCATACTACGGGGCCAAGTCGGTGGGGGCCGGCCTGAGTGATTATTGGAGCTTTTAGAAAATGTCTGGACTAATCCATCATCCCGTGCACCTGGTGTTTTTTTCTGTGCGCCTGGTATTTTTTTTAGGTTACCAGGCCCACAATTTTATAATGGTTTTAAATGATTTTCGATGGGCTACACACCTCAATGCCCGACTTGGGAGCACCATACTGCGGGCACAAGTCAGTGGGGGCCGGCCTGAGATGTCTGGACCAATCCACCATCCCGTGCACCTGGTGTTTTTTTCCGTACGCCTGGTATTTTTTTTGGGTTACCAGGCCCACAATTTTATAATGGTTTAAAATGCTTTTAAATGGGCTACATACCTACATGCCCGCTATGGAACAACCATACTACGGGGCCAAGTCGGTGGGGGCCGGCCTGAGGGATTTATGGAGCTTTTACAAAATGTCTGGACTAATCCATCATCCCGTGCACCTGGTGTTTTTTTCTGTGCGCCTGGTATTTTTTTTAGGTTACCAGGCCCACAATTTTATAATGGTTTTAAATGATTTTCGATGGGCTACACACCTCAATGCCCGACTTGGGAGCACCATACTGCGGGCACAAGTCAGTAGGGGCCGGCCTGAGATGTCTGGACCAATCCACCATCCCGTGCACCTGGTGTTTTTTTCCGTACGCCTGGTATTTTTTTTGGGTTACCAGGCCCACAATTTTATAATGGTTTAAAATGCTTTTAAATGGGCTACATACCTACATGCCCGCTATGGAACATCCATACTACGGGGCCAAGTCGGTGGGAGCTGGCCTGAGGGATTTATGGAGCTTTTAGAAAATGTCTGGACTAATCCATCATCCCGTGCGCCTGGTGTTTTTTTCCGTGCACCTGGTATTTTTTTTGGGTTACCAGGCCCACAATTTTATAATGGTTTAAAATGCTTTTAAATGGGCTACATACCTCAATGCCCGACTTGGGAGCACCATACTGCGGGCACAAGTCAGTGGGGGCCGGCCTGAGATGTCTGGACCAATCCACCATCCCGTGCACCTGGTGTTTTTTTCCGTGCGCCTGGTATTTTTTTTGGGTTACCAGGCCCACAATTTTATAATGGTTTAAAATGCTTTTAAATGGGCTACATACCTACATGCCCGCTATGGAACAACCATACTACGGGGCCAAGTCGGTGGGGGCCGGCCTGAGGGATTTATGGAGCTTTTAGAAAAAGGTCTGAATAATTTCTATGTTGAACTTTCCAGAAAAACGGCTAAGTGCCCTCTTTTGGGTTACCAGGCCCACAATTTTATAATGGTTTTAAATGATTTTCGATGGGCTACACACCTCAATGCCCGACTTGGGAGCACCATACTGCGGGCACAAGTCAGTAGGGGCCGGCCTGAGATGTCTGGACCAATTTACCAGCCCGTGCACCTGGTGTTTTTTTCCGTACGCCTGGTATTTTTTTTAGGTTACCAGGCCCACAATTTTATAATGGTTTAAAATTAATTTAGAGGGGCTACACACCTCAATGCCCGCTATGGAACAACCATACTACGGGGCCAAGTCGGTGGGGGCCGGCCTGAGGGATTTATGGAGCTTTTAGAAAATGTCTGGACTAATCCATCATCCCGTGCGCCTGGTGTTTTTTTCCGTGCACCTGGTATTTTTTTTGGGTTACCAGGCCCACAATTTTATAATGGTTTAAAATGCTTTTAAATGGGCTACATACCTACATGCCCGCTATGGAACAACCATACTACGGGGCCAAGTCGGTGGGGGCCGGCCTGAGTGATTATTGGAGCTTTTAGAAAATGTCTGGACTAATCCATCATCCCGTGCACCTGGTGTTTTTTTCTGTGCGCCTGGTATTTTTTTTAGGTTACCAGGCCCACAATTTTATAATGGTTTTAAATGATTTTCGATGGGCTACACACCTCAATGCCCGACTTGGGAGCACCATACTGCGGGCACAAGTCAGTGGGGGCCGGCCTGAGATGTCTGGACCAATCCACCATCCCGTGCACCTGGTGTTTTTTTCCGTGCGCCTGGTATTTTTTTTGGGTTACCAGGCCCACAATTTTATAATGGTTTAAAATGCTTTTAAATGGGCTACACACCTCAATGCCCGACTTGGGAGCACCATACTGCGGGCACAAGTCAGTGGGGGCCGGCCTGAGATGTCTGGACCAATTTACCAGCCCGTGCACCTGGTGTTTTTTTCCGTACGCCTGGTATTTGTTTTGGGTTACCAGGCCCACAATTTTATAATGGTTTAAAATGCTTTTAAATGGGCTACATACCTACATGCCCGCTATGGAACAACCATACTACGGGGCCAAGTCGGTGGGGGCCGGCCTGAGGGATTTATGGAGCTTTTAGAAAAAGGTCTGAATAATTTCTATGTTGAACTTTCCAGAAAAACGGCTAAGTGCCCTCTTTTGGGTTACCAGGCCCACAATTTTATAATGGTTTTAAATGATTTTCGATGGGCTACACACCTCAATGCCCGACTTGGGAGCACCATACTGCGGGCACAAGTCAGTAGGGGCCGGCCTGAGATGTCTGGACCAATTTACCAGCCCGTGCACCTGGTGTTTTTTTCCGTACGCCTGGTATTTTTTTTAGGTTACCAGGCCCACAATTTTATAATGGTTTAAAATTAATTTAGAGGGGCTACACACCTCAATGCCCGCTATGGAACAACCATACTACGGGGCCAAGTCGGTGGGGGCCGGCCTGAGTGATTATTGGAGCTTTTAGAAAATGTCTGGACTAATCCATCATCCCGTGCACCTGGTGTTTTTTTCCGTGCGCCTGGTATTTTTTTTAGGTTACCAGGCCCACAATTTTATAATGGTTTAAAATGATTTTAAATGGGCTACATACCTACATGCCCGCTATGGAACATCCATACTACGGGGCCAAGTCGGTGGGGGCCGGCCTGAGGGATTTATGGAGCTTTTACAAAATGTCTGGACTAATCCATCATCCCGTGCGCCTGGTGTTTTTTTCCGTGCACCTGGTATTTTTTTTGGGTTACCAGGCCCACAATTTTATAATGGTTTTAAATGATTTTCGATGGATTTTCGATGATTTTCGCCGGTCTGAGTGATTTATAGAGCTTTCCAAAAAAAAGTCAGAAAATATTCTATGTTGAACTCTTCAGAAAATCGGCTATGTCCTTTCCTCTCGAAAATATTCTATGTGCCCACTTTTAGGTTACCAGGTGCATATATTTAAATCGAATGTAAATGCTTTTAAATGGGCTACATACCTAAATGCCCGACTTGGGAGCACCATACTATGGGCCCAAGTCAGTGGGGGCCGGCCTTAGGGATTTATGGAGCTTTTAGAAAAATATATAAGGACTAGCCTACTGACATCACCTTATGTTTTTACTTATGGGTTACCAGGTGCATATATTTATAACGAATTTAAATTCATTTCGATGGGCTACTCACCTCAATGCCCGACTTGGGAGCACCATACTATGGGCCCAAGTCAGTGGGGGCCGGTCTGAGTGATTTATAGAGCTTTCCAAAAAAAAGTCAGAAAATATTCTATGTTGAACTCTTCAGAAAATCGGCTATGTCCTTTCCTCTCGAAAATATTCTATGTGCCCACTTTTAGGTTACCAGGTGCATATATTTAAATCGAATGTAAATGCTTTTAAATGGGCTACATACCTAAATGCCCGACTTGGGAGCACCATACTATGGGCCCAAGTCAGTGGGGGCCGGCCTAAGGGATTTATGGAGCTTTTAGAAAAATATATAAGGACTAGCCTACTGACATCACCTTATGTTTTTACTTATGGGTTACCAGGTGCATATATTTAAAACGAATATAAATTCATTTAGATGGGCTACTCACCTCAATGCCCGACATGGGAGCACCATACTACGGGCCCAAGTCAGTGGGGGCCGGCCTGAGTGATTTATAGAGCTTTCCAGAAAAAGGTCTGAATACTTTCTATGTTGAACTCTTCAGAAAATCGGCTATGTCCTTTCCTCTCGAATATTTTCTAAGTGCCCTCTTTTGGGTTACCAGGTGCATATTTTTAAAACGGCTTAAAATGACTTTAAATGGCCTACATTCACCAGTGCCAACTGTGGGAGCACCATACTACGGGCCCAAGTCGGTGGGGGCCGGCCTGAGTGATTTATGGAACTTTTTTATAAAAACTCTTCAGAAAATCGGCTATGTTTTTTCCTAACCCTAACCCTAACCCTAACCCTAAACCCTAACCCTAACCCCTAACCCTAACCCTAACCCCTAACCCTAACCCCTAAACCCTAACCCTAACCCTAACCCCTAACCCTAACCCTAACCCTAACCCCTAACCCCTAACCCTAACCCTAACCCTCTAACCCTAACCCTAACCCTAACCCTAACCCCTAACCCTAACCCTAACCCTAACCCTAACCCTAACCCCTAACCCCTAACCCTAACCCTAACCCTAACCCTAACCCTAACTAGGAACTCCTTGGAAGCCAGACTCAAACAACATCTCTATCATATAAGTAAGGAGTCGGTTAAAAGCACACTATACATCCACTTTAGATCTCATCCAGTAGCTCAGTTAAGAATAGCAGGGTTGGAATCTAACCAGGGGTGGTCGCTAAAACACAGACAGATCAAGGAGCGGTGTTGGATAAAAAAATTGGGTACTTGTAATCCTACAGGCCTTAATGAAAAGTATTAGAGACCTAAACTTTTCTAACCTTGATCTGAACACTAACCTGAACCATCCCAACCCCAGTTTATTCTAACTATAACCCCAACCTTAATCCAAAACTTAACCTTAACCTTGACTATAACCTTAATCCTAGCCTTAACCGGAGCAATCTCAATTCTAGCTCCAACTTTAAACCCAATCCTAAACCTAACCTTAACTTTGATCATAACCCTAACCCCAGTCTCAAACTTAACCATAAGCCTAATCCCTTGGTTTACCCTAACTATAACCCTAACCTTGATTGTATCCTTAATCCTAAACCCAACCCTGACCTTAACCTGAACCCTAACCTTAACCTTACCTTTAACTGGAGCAATCTCAAACCTAACTCTAACCCTAACCCTAATCCTAAACCTAACCTTAACCTTGATCATAACCTTAACCCTAACTCCAGCCTCAAACCTAACCCCAAACCTAACCCCTTGGTTTACCCTAACTATAATCCTAATCTTAAACCTAACCTTAACCTGGATTGTAACCTTAATCCTAACCTGAACCCTGACCTTAACCTGAATCCTAACCTTAACCTCACTTTTAATTGGAGCAATCCTAACCCGAACCCTGATCTTAACCTGAACCCTAACCTTAACCTCACCTTTAACTGGAGCAATCCCAACCCTAGCTCTAACCTTAACCCCCATCCTAAACCCAACCTTAACCTTGATCATAACCTTAACCCTAACGCCAGCTTCAAACTTAATTCTAACCCTAAGTCTAACCTCTTGGTTTACCCTAACTATAACCCTAACCTTGATTGTAACTCTGATCCTTACTCGAACCCTAACCTTAACTTTACCTGAAACTGGAGTAATCCCAACCCTAGCTTTAACCTTAACCCCAATCCTAAACCTAACCTCAACCCGGATAATAACCTCAGTTCTAATCCTAACCCCAATCACAATCCTAATCTTAACCCCACCTCAATCCCTGAACCTTGACCCCGATACCAACCTTAATTTGAACTCAAGCCTCAAATCTAACCTTAACCCTAACCCCTTGGGACTCAAAAAGTGGATATCAGGAATCCCACAGGTCTGAAACAAAAGTATGAGAGCCTAATTTTAACCTTGACACTGACAATCTTAATCGGTACTTTAAATTATAACCCTGGCTTCATAAAGATGTATTCTGAGGAGCCTCGGAATTGGAAAGTATGTATTGTTTGGGTAGTGTCTGGGTGTTTATCCTCTTAGAGGAAAAGGTTACTCTTATCTGTTCTTTTTCAGGGATAAACCATAACATCTTCCTTTGCGGTATATCTCCCAATTTCCTGTAGGACTATGATGTATCAATAGGAGAAATAGAATTAGAGAACATGTGCCCGTGTATTTGGTCCTCTTGAAGGGCAATTTTCTCTTAAACCTAACCCTAACCCTAACCCTAACCCTAACCCTAACCCAGGGGTTACAAAGTCATGTCTAACCCTAACTCTAACCCTAACCCCAACCCAGGGGTTACAAAGTCATGTTTAACCCTAACCCTAACCCTAACCCTAACCCAGGGGTTACAAAGTCATGTCTAACCCTAACCTTGACCCCAACCCAGGGGTAACAAAGCCATGTCTAACCCTAACCCTGACCCCAACCCAGGGGTAACAAAGCCATGTCTAACCCTAACCCTGACCCCAACCCAGGGGTTACAAAGCCATGTTTAACCCTAACCCTAACCCAGGGGTTACAAAGTCATGTCTAACCCTAACCCTAACCCTAACCCTAACCCAGGGGTTACAAAGTCATGTCTAACCCTAACCCTGACCCCAACCCAGGGGTTACAAAGCCATGTTTAACCCTAACCCTAACCCTAACCCTAACCCAGGGGTTACAAAGCCATGTTTAACCCTAACCCTAACCCCAATCCAGGGGTTCCAAAGCCATGCCCTTGATAGTGGCCTTAACCACACCTTTTATAACCTTAACGTTCCTCTAGGAATGTTTTCTTACCTCTCACATGATAACTTTTATAAAGATATATCGTAACCTTAACTTTCTTCTGGGAATGTTTTCTTACCTCTCACAGGATAACTTTTATAAAGATATATCGTAACCTTAACTTTCCTCTGGGAATGTTTTCTCATCTCTCACAGGATAACTTTTATAAAGATATATCGTAACCTTAACTTTCCTCTGGGAATGTTTTCTCATCTCTCACAGGATAACTTTTAGAAAGATGTATCCTAACCTTAACATACCTCTAGGAATGTTTTCTTAGCTCTCATAGGATAACTTTTATAAAGATATATCATAACCTTAACTTTCTTCTGGGAATGTTTTCTTACCTCTCACAGGATAACTTTTGCAAAGATATATCCAGAGGAGATATAGAATTAGAGAGTATGTGCCGTTATGTGCCTAACCCCAACCCTAACCCCAATCCCCACCCCTATCCCAACCCCTATCCCCACCCCTATCCCAACCCTTTTTTAACCCTAACCCTATCCCATCCAATCCAATCCTATCCCTATCCTAACCCTAACCGTAAATTAACCCTGTACCTTAACCTAACCCCAGGTCTTACAGGTTACTAAGTCATCGTTGCCCTAACCTTAACTTCACCCTTTATTCAGGCCCTAACCTTAATGTTTTCTCACCTCTCATAAAACAACTTTCATAAAGCTGTATCCCTAGGAGCAATGGAATTAGAGAACATGTGCCCGTGTATTTTGTCCTCTTTGAGGTCAATTTTCCCCTAACCCGAACACTAACTTGACCTATATGGACTAAAACCTCAGATGAAGGCCTTGAGGCCGATAAGTAAAGCTTATTAATAAGCAGTGATATTAGCAAGAGCAGTGTGCGAATATCAGAACATCAGACATGTTGATACGTGTTGTAGTGGTTTAATATCAGAACATCAGACATGTTGATACGTGTTGTAGTGGTTTAATATCAGAACATCAGACATGTTGACACGTGTTGTAGTGGTTTAATATCAGAACATCAGACATGTTGACACGTGTTGTAGTGGTTTAATATCAGAACATCAGAACCTAGGCTGTTTGTGTTATGTGGGGAGACATTGCCGTAGGTGTATGTGTGTGTGTGTGTGTGTTTGTGTGCAGGGAGATCGACTTTGAAATTGGACGTCTATCCATGTCCAGAGGACATCGAGAAATACCTTAAAAACCAGGCACTATGGGCAATGAGAACTATTACCATCAACTGTACGTGCATAATTCTGCATCAGAAGGTTGGGTTTTGCTAGGGGAGGTTGACGGGCATAACTCTGGATCAGAAGGTTGGGTTTTGCTAGGGGAGGTTGACGGGCATAACTCTGGATCAGATGGTTGGGTTTTGCTAGGGGAGGTTGCCGGGCATAACTCTGCATCAGAAGGTTGGGTTTTGCTAGGGGAGGTTGACGGGCATAACTCTGGATCAGAAGGTTGGGTTTTGCTAGGGGAGGTTGACGGGCATAACTCTGGATCAGAAGGTTGGGTTTTGCTAGGGGAGGTTGACGGGCATAATTCTGCATCAGAAGGTTGGGTTTTGCTAGGGGAGGTTGACGGGCATAACTCTGGATCAGAAGGCCGGGTTTTGCTATGGGAGGTTGACGGGCATAACTCTGGATCAGAAGGTTGGGTTTTGCTAGGGGAGGTTGACGGGCATAACTCTGGATCAGAAGGTTGGGTTTTGCTAGGGGAGGTTGACGGGCATAACTCTGGATCAGAAGGTTGGGTTTTGCTAGGGGAGGTTGACGGGCATAACTCTGGATCAGAAGGTTGGGTTTTGCTAGGGGAGGTTGACGGGCATAACTCTGGATCAGAAGGTTGGGTTTTGCTAGGGGAGGTTGACGGGCATAACTCTGGATCAGAAGGTTGGGTTTTGCTAGGGGAGGTTGACGGGCATAACTCTGGATCAGAAGGTTGGGTTTTGCTAGGGGAGGTTGACGGGCATAACTCTGGATCAGAAGGTTGGGTTTTGCTAGGGGAGGTTGACGGGCATAACTCTGGATCAGAAGGTTGGGTTTTGCTAGGGGAGGTTGACGGGCATAATTCTGCATCAGAAGGTTGGGTTTTGCTAGGGGAGGTTGACGGGCATAATTCTGGATCAGAAGGTTGGGTTTTGCTAGGGGAGGTTGACGGGCATAACTCTGGATCAGAAGGTTGGGTTTTGCTAGGGGAGGTTGACGTGCATAATTCTGGATCAGAAGGTTGGGTTTTGCTAGGGGAGGTTGACGGGCATAACTCTGGATCAGAAGGCCTGGTTTTGCTAGGGGAGGTTGACGGGCATAACTCTGGATCAGAAGGTTGGGTTTTGCTAGGGGAGGTTGACGGGCATAACTCTGGATCAGAAGGTTGGGTTTTGCTAGGGGAGGTTGACGGGCATAACTCTGGATCAGAAGGTTGGGTTTTGCTAGGGGAGGTTGACGTGCATAATTCTGGATCAGAAGGTTGGGTTTTGCTAGGGGAGGTTGACGGGCATAACTCTGGATCAGAAGGTTGGGTTTTGCTAGGGGAGGTTGACGGGCATAACTCTGGATCAGAAGGTTGGGTTTTGCAAGGGAGGTTGACGGGCATAACTCTGGATCAGATGGTTGGGTTTTGCTAGGGGAGGTTGACGGGCATAACTCTGCATCAGAAGGTTGGGTTTTGCTAGGGGAGGTTGACGGGCATAACTCTGGATCAGAAGGTTGGGTTTTGCTAGG
This sequence comes from Salvelinus alpinus, assembly GCF_045679555.1. Classification (NCBI taxonomy): domain Eukaryota; kingdom Metazoa; phylum Chordata; class Actinopteri; order Salmoniformes; family Salmonidae; genus Salvelinus; species Salvelinus alpinus. The sequence continues at coordinate 74,364,069 of NC_092096.1, forward strand.
GGAGGTTGACGTGCATAACTCTGGATCAGATGGTTGGGTTTTGCTAGGGGAGGTTGACGGGCATAACTCTGGATCAGAAGGTTGGGTTTTGCTAGGGGAGGTTGACGGGCATAACTCTGGATCAGAAGGTTGGGTTTTGCTAGGGGAGGTTGACGGGCATAACTCTGGATCAGATGGTTGGGTTTTGCTAGGGGAGGTTGACGGGCATAACTCTGGATCAGAAGGTTGGGTTTTGCTAGGGGAGGTTGACGGGCATAACTCTGGATCAGAAGGTTGGGTTTTGCTAGGGGAGGTTGACGGGCATAACTCTGGATCAGATGGTTGGGTTTTGCTAGGGGAGGTTGACGTGCATAACTCTGGATCAGAAGGTTGGGTTTTGCTAGGGGAGGTTGACGGGCATAACTCTGGATCAGAAGGTTGGGTTTTGCTAGGGGAGGTTGACGGGCATAACTCTGGATCAGAAGGTTGGGTATTTGATCCCAGTATTTTTTTATTTATACTGAACAAAAATATAAACGCAACATGCAGCAATTTCAAAGATTTTACTGAGTTACGGTTCATAGAAGGAAATCCATCAATTGAAATAAATAAATTAGGTCCTAATCAATGGATTTCACATGACTGGGCAGAGGCGCAACAATGAGTGGGCCTGGGAGGGCATAGGCCCACCCACTTGGGAGCCAGGTCCACCCACTATGGGGGGCATTCCCAGCCAATCAGAATGATTTTTTTCAGCACAAAAGGGCTTTATTACATACAGAAATACTCCTGAGCACCCCCTCTCCATCCTCAGATGATCCCTCAGGTGAAGAAGCCGGATGTGGAGGTCCTGAGCTGGCGTGGGTACACATGTACTGAGGTTATGAGGCCGGTGGAATGTACTGCAAAAATCTCTAAAATTATGTTGCTATGGTATAGAAATTCACATTAAATTCTCTGACAACAGCTCTGGTGGACATTCCTGCAGTCAGTATGCCAATTACACGCTCCCTCAAAACTTGAGTTGTGGCATTGTATTGTGGAACAAAACTGCACATTTTAGGTGCCTTTTATTGTTCCCAGCACAAGGTGCACCTGTGCTGTGATCATGCTGTTTAATCAGCTTCTTGATATGCATTATGGTGGATGAATTATCTTGGCAAAGGAGAAACGTTCACTAACAGGGATGGAAACACATTGTGAAATAAATGTGAGAGAAATCAGATTTTGGTGCTTATCGAACATTTCTACCATCTTTTATTTCAGCTCATGAAAAATCGGACCAACACTTTCCATGTTGCGTTAATATTTTTGTTCAGTATATGTATTTTTTTACCCTATCCCAAACTTTAACCCTTAATCTTATATATTTGACGTTTGGTGAAACTGAACGATGCTGAGCAGGGGTCAACCCAGGGTGTCAAAAACACTTCGAAGTATAACGTTTGGAGAACGCGGATACAAGTCTAATTCTACACTGAGACTGTGAGAGCTTGTTGGTGTGTGTGTCAGTGTGTGAGTTATGTGTGTATCAGTGAGTGTGTGTCAGTGTGTGTCCCTGACAGACGTAGCGGTAACTACGGGAACAGTGATCATCATTCAGCTGTCCGTTGGCGTGTATCATAGCACAGTCCTCTGTCCCACCCAGACCATGACCTTTCCAGTTATCAGGCTGGCCCGGCTTCCACTGGCTGAACACACACACACCATGAATATACACACACACAAACACACAGACACACATACACACACGGTCAGAACACACACAGGAACACACCTTTACAGTCAAGAAGAATTCACACATTTCAAGGAGCACAGGTACATGGACACTTACAAAACATAAAGAGTTCTGATACACAGACACACATTATCACAACACACATGTTATCACAACACACATGTTACCAGACAGTGATAGTGGTACCTGCGGTCCATGTTATCAGAACCCAGACAGTGATAGTGGTACCTGCGGTCCATGTTATCAGAACCCAGACAGTGATAGTGGTACCTGCGGTCCATGTTACCAGAACCCAGACAGTGATAGTGGTACCTGCGGTCCATGTTATCAGAACCCAGACAGTGATAGTGGTACCTGCGGTCCATGTTATCAGAACCCAGACAGTGATAGTGGTACCTGCGGTCCATGTTACCAGAACCCAGACAGTGATAGTGGTACCTGCGGTCCATGTTATCAGAACCCAGACAGTGATAGTGGTACCTGCGGTCCATGTTATCAGAACCCAGACAGTGATAGTGGTACCTGCGGTCCATGTTACCAGAACCCAGACAGTGATAGTGGTACCTGCGGTCCATGTTATCAGAACCCAGACAGTGATAGTGGTACCTGCGGTCCATGTTATCAGAACCCAGACAGTGATAGTGGTACCTGCGGTCCATGTTATCAGAACCCAGACAGTCATAGTGGTACCTGCGGTCCATGATGTAAGGTGTTCCATCCACCCACTCCCATTCTCCTGTCCTCTCATCTGACAGTCCAACCCAGAAGAACAGCGGCTTGGTACTGCCTGTTACAAAGTCCTGACAACACACACACACACAGAGTTAGGACATGTGCGTGTGTGTGGTGTGTGTGTGTACTTGCCTACGTGTGTGTCTTACCCAGTCCTGTTCAGTCTTCAGTACAGCCAGCTGGGCCTGGTGGTCAGAGCAGAAGACTCTAGCCTGGTTCCATGGCAACACGCCAGACGAGAAGAAGTAGCAGGAGGAGGAGGAGCCAGACAACACCCAGCCTAGTGGACAGCACCCTGACACCGTGTCTACACATACACACATTCACATATTACAATAGACACACAGCACCCTGACACAGTGTCATAGATACATAGACACATAGACACATAGATACATAGACACATAGACACATAGATACATAGACACATAGACACATAGACACATAGACACACTACACATAGACACACTACACATAGACACATAGATACATAGACACACAGCACCCTGACACAGTGTCATAGATACATAGACACATAGATACATAGACACATAGACACATAGACACATAGACACATAGATACATAGATACATAGACACATAGACACATAGATACATAGACACATAGATACATAGATACATAGACACATAGATACATAGACACATAGACACATAGATACATAGATACATAGACACATAGATACATAGACACATAGACACACTACACATAGACACATAGATACATAGATACACTACACATAGACACATAGATACATAGACACATAGACACATAGATACATAGATACATAGACACATAGACACATAGACACATAGATACATATATACATAGACACATAGATACATAGACACATAGATACATAGATACATAGACACATAGACACATAGATACATAGACACATAGATACATAGACACATAGACACATAGACACATAGATACATAGATACATAGATACATAGACACATAGATACATAGATACATAGATACATAGATACATAGACACATAGATACATAGACACATAGACACATAGACACATAGATACATAGACACATAGATACATAGATACATAGATACACTACACATAGACACATAGACACATAGATACATAGATACATAGATACACTACACATAGACACATAGACACATAGATACATAGATACATAGATACATAGACACATAGATACATAGACACATAGATACATAGATACATAGACACATAGATACATAGATACATAGACACATAGATACATAGACACATAGATACATAGACACATAGATACATAGATACATAGATACATAGACACATAGACACATAGATACATAGACACATAGACACATAGACACATAGATACATAGACACACTACACATAGACACATAGATACATAGACACATAGATACATAGATACATAGATACATAGACACATAGACACATAGATACATAGACACATAGACACATAGACACATAGATACATAGACACACTACACATAGACACATAGACACATAGACACATAGATACATAGATACACTACACATAGACACATAGACACATAGACACATAGACACATAGACACATAGATACATAGATACATAGATACATAGATACATAGATACACTGCACATAGACACATAGATACATAGATACATAGATACACTACACATAGACACATAGACACATAGACACATAGACACATAGACACATAGATACATAGATACATAGATACACTGCACATAGACACATAGACACATAGATACATAGATACATAGATACACTACACATAGACACATAGACACATAGACACATAGACACATAGATACATAGATACATAGATACATAGATACACTGCACATAGACACATAGACACATAGATACATAGATACATAGATACACTACACATAGACACATAGACACATAGATACATAGATACATAGATACATAGACACATAGATACATAGATACATAGATACATAGACACATAGACACATAGACACATAGACACATAGACACATAGACACATAGACACATAGATACATAGACACATAGACACATAGACACATAGACACATAGACACATAGACACATAGACACACTACACATAGACACATAGACACATAGACACATAGACACATAGACACATAGACACATAGACACATAGACACATAGATACATAGATACATAGATACACTGCACATAGACACATAGACACATAGACACATAGACACATAGACACATAGATACATAGATACATAGATACACTACACATAGACACATAGACACATAGATACATAGATACATAGATACACTGCACATAGACACATAGACACATAGACACATAGACACATAGACACATAGACACATAGACACATAGACACATAGACACATAGACACATAGATACATAGATACATAGATACACTGCACATAGACACATAGACACATAGACACATAGACACATAGATACATAGATACATAGATACATAGACACATAGACACATAGATACATAGACACATAGACACATAGACACATAGACACATAGACACATAGACACATAGACACATAGATACATAGACACATAGATACATAGACACATAGATACATAGATACATAGATACATAGACACATAGACACATAGACACATAGATACATAGATACATAGACACATAGATACATAGACACATAGATACATAGACACATAGACACATAGATACACTGCACATAGACACATAGACACATAGACACATAGACACATAGATACATAGATACATAGACACATAGACACATAGACACATAGACACATAGACACATAGACACATAGACACATAGACACATAGATACATAGACACATAGACACATAGATACATAGACACATAGACACATAGACACATAGATACATAGACACATAGATACATAGATACATAGATACATAGATACATAGACACATAGACACATAGATACATAGACACATAGATACATAGACACATAGACACATAGACACATAGACACATAGACACATAGACACATAGACACATAGACACATAGACACATAGATACATAGACACATAGATACATAGACACATAGACACATAGACACATAGACACATAGACACATAGACACATAGATACATAGATACATAGATACATAGACACATAGACACATAGACACATAGATACATAGATACATAGACACATAGATACATAGATACATAGACACATAGACACATAGACACATAGACACATAGATACATAGACACATAGACACATAGATACATAGACACATAGACACATAGATACATAGATACATAGACACATAGACACATAGATACATAGACACATAGACACATAGACACATAGATACATAGATACATAGACACATAGACACATAGACACATAGACACATAGATACATAGATACATAGACACATAGACACATAGACACATAGACACATAGACACATAGACACATAGACACATAGACACATAGACACATAGACACATAGATACATAGATACATAGACACATAGACACATAGACACATAGACACATAGATACATAGATACATAGACACATAGACACATAGACACATAGATACATAGATACATAGACACATAGACACATAGATACATAGACACATAGACACATAGACACATAGACACATAGATACATAGACACATAGATACATAGACACATAGATACATAGACACATAGATACATAGACACATAGACACATAGACACATAGACACATAGATACATAGACACATAGATACATAGACACATAGACACATAGATACATAGATACATAGACACACTACACATAGACACATAGACACATAGACACATAGATACATAGACACACTACACATAGACACATAGATACATAGACACACTACACATAGACACATAGACACATAGACACATAGACACATAGACACATAGATACATAGATACATAGACACATAGACACATAGACACATAGACACATAGACACATAGATACATAGACACATAGACACATAGACACATAGATACATAGACACATAGACACATAGATACATAGACACATAGACACATAGACACATAGATACATAGATACATAGACACATAGACACATAGACACATAGATACATAGACACATAGACACATAGACACATAGACACATAGACACATAGACACATAGATACATAGATACATAGATACATAGATACATAGACACATAGACACATAGATACATAGACACATAGATACATAGATACATAGACACACTACACATAGACACATAGACACATAGACACACTACACATAGACACATAGACACATAGACACATAGACACATAGATACATAGATACATAGACACACTACACATAGATACATAGACACATAGACACATAGACACATAGATACATAGACACATAGATACATAGACACACTACACATAGATACATAGACACATAGATACATAGACACATAGACACATAGATACATAGATACATAGACACACTACACATAGATACATAGACACATAGACACATAGATACATAGATACATAGACACACTACACATAGATACATAGACACATAGACACATAGATACATAGATACATAGACACACTACACATAGATACATAGACACATAGACACATAGACACATAGATACATAGACACATAGACACATAGATACATAGACACATAGATACATAGACACATAGATACATAGACACATAGACACATAGATATATAGACACATAGATACATAGACACACTACACATAGATACATAGACACATAGACACATAGACACATAGACACATAGATACATAGACACACTACACATAGATACATAGACACATAGACACATAGACACATAGATACATAGACACATAGACACATAGACACATAGATACATAGATACATAGACACACTACACATAGATACATAGACACATAGACACATAGACACATAGATACATAGACACATAGACACATAGATACATAGACACATAGATACATAGACACACTACACATAGACACATAGACACATAGACACATAGACACATAGACACATAGACACATAGACACATAGACACATAGATACATAGATACATAGACACATAGACACATAGATACATAGACACATAGACACATAGATACATAGATACATAGACACATAGACACATAGATACATAGACACATAGACACATAGACACATAGACACATAGACACATAGACACATAGACACATAGACACATAGATACATAGACACATAGACACATAGATACATAGATACATAGACACATAGATACATAGATACATAGACACATAGACACATAGATACATAGACACATAGATACATAGATACATAGACACACTACACATAGACACATAGACACATAGACACATAGACACATAGACACATAGACACATAGACACATAGACACATAGATACATAGACACATATAGACACATAGACACATAGACACATAGACACATAGACACATAGATACATAGATACATAGACACATAGATACATAGACACATAGACACATAGATACATAGATACATAGACACACTACACATAGACACATAGACACATAGACACATAGATACATAGACACACTACACATAGACACATAGACACATAGACACATAGACACATAGACACATAGATACATAGATACATAGACACATAGATACATAGACACATAGACACATAGACACATAGATACATAGACACACTACACATAGACACATAGACACATAGACACATAGACACATAGACACATAGACACATAGACACATAGACACATAGACACATAGATACATAGACACATAGACACATAGACACATAGATACATAGATACATAGACACACTACACATAGACACATAGACACATAGACACATAGACACATAGATACATAGATACATAGATACATAGACACATAGATACATAGACACATAGACACATAGATACATAGATACATAGACACACTACACATAGACACATAGACACATAGATACATAGATACATAGATACATAGACACATAGATACATAGACACATAGACACATAGACACATAGATACACAGACACATAGATACATAGACACATAGACACATAGATACATAGATACATAGACACACTACACATAGACACATAGACACATAGACACATAGATACATAGACACACTACACATAGACACATAGACACATAGATACATAGACACATAGACACACTACACATAGACACATAGACACAAAGACACATAGACACATAGACACATAGACACATAGACACATAGACACATAGACACATAGACACATAGACACATAGACACATAGATACATAGACACATAGACACATAGATACATAGACACATAGATACATAGACACATAGACACATAGATACATAGATACATAGACACACTACACATAGACACATAGACACATAGATACATAGACACACTACACATAGACACATAGACACATAGATACATAGACACACTACACATAGACACATAGACACATAGACACATAGACACATAGACACATAGACACATAGACACATAGACACATAGACACATAGACACATAGACACATAGACACATAGACACATAGATACATAGACACATAGACACATAGATACATAGATACATAGACACATAGACACATAGACACATAGACACATAGACACATAGACACATAGACACATAGACACACTACACATAGATACATAGACACATAGACACATAGACACATAGACACATAGATACATAGATACATAGATACATAGACACATAGACACATAGATACATAGACACATAGACACATAGACACATAGATACATAGACACATAGATACATAGACACATAGACACATAGACACATAGACACATAGACACATAGATACATAGATACATAGATACATAGATACATAGACACATAGACACATAGACACATAGATACATAGACACATAGATACATAGATACATAGACACACTACACATAGACACATAGACACATAGATACATAGACACACTACACATAGACACATAGATACATAGATACATAGACACACTACACATAGATACATAGACACATAGACACATAGACACATAGATACATAGACACATAGACACATAGACACATAGACACATAGACACATAGACACATAGACACATAGACACATAGACACATAGACACATAGACACATAGACACATAGACACATAGACACATAGATACATAGATACATAGACACATAGACACATAGACACATAGACACATAGACACATAGACACATAGATACATAGACACATAGACACATAGATACATAGATACATAGACACATAGATACATAGATACATAGATACATAGACACATAGACACATAGACACATAGATACATAGACACATAGATACATAGATACATAGACACACTACACATAGACACATAGACACATAGATACATAGACACACTACACATAGACACATAGACACATAGACACATAGACACATAGACACATAGACACATAGACACATAGACACATAGACACACTACACATAGACACATAGACACATAGACACATAGACACATAGATACATAGACACATAGACACATAGACACATAGATACATAGATACATAGACACATAGACACATAGATACATAGACACATAGACACATAGACACATAGACACATAGATACATAGATACATAGACACATAGACACATAGATACATAGACACATAGACACATAGACACATAGACACATAGACACACTACACATAGACACATAGACACATAGATACATAGACACATAGATACATAGACACATAGATACATAGACACATAGATACATAGACACATAGATACATAGACACATAGACACATAGACACATAGACACATAGACACATAGACACATAGACACATAGATACATAGATACATAGACACATAGACACATAGATACATAGACACATAGACACATAGACACATAGACACATAGATACATAGATACATAGACACATAGACACATAGATACATAGACACATAGACACATAGACACATAGACACATAGACACACTACACATAGACACATAGACACATAGATACATAGACACATAGATACATAGACACATAGACACATAGACACATAGACACATAGACACATAGATACATAGATACATAGACACATAGACACATAGACACATAGACACATAGATACATAGATACATAGACACATAGATACATAGACACATAGACACATAGATACATAGATACATAGACACACTACACATAGACACATAGACACATAGATACATAGATACATAGATACATAGACACATAGATACATAGACACATAGACACATAGACACATAGACACATAGATACATAGACACATAGATTCATAGACACATAGATACATAGATACATAGACACACTACACATAGACACATAGACACATAGACACATAGATACATAGACACACTACACATAGACACATAGACACATAGATACATAGACACATAGACACACTACACATAGACACAAAGACACATAGACACATAGACACATAGACACATAGACACATAGACACATAGACACATAGACACATAGACACATAGATACATAGACACATAGACACATAGATACATAGACACATAGATACATAGACACATAGACACATAGATACATAGATACATAGACACACTACACATAGACACATAGACACATAGACACATAGATACATAGACACACTACACATAGACACATAGACACATAGATACATAGACACACTACACATAGACACATAGACACATAGACACATAGACACATAGACACATAGACACATAGACACATAGACACATAGACACATAGACACATAGACACATAGACACATAGATACATAGACACATAGACACATAGATACATAGATACATAGACACATAGACACATAGACACATAGACACATAGACACATAGACACATAGACACACTACACATAGATACATAGACACATAGACACATAGACACATAGACACATAGATACATAGATACATAGATACATAGATACATAGACACATAGACACATAGATACATAGACACATAGACACATAGACACATAGATACATAGACACATAGATACATAGACACATAGATACATAGACACACTACACATAGATACATAGACACATAGACACATAGACACATAGACACATAGATACATAGACACATAGACACATAGACACATAGACACATAGATACATAGATACATAGATACATAGATACATAGACACATAGACACATAGATACATAGACACATAGACACATAGACACATAGATACATAGACACATAGATACATAGACACATAGACACATAGACACATAGACACATAGACACATAGACACATAGATACATAGACACACTACACATAGACACATAGACACATAGACACATAGATACATAGACACATAGACACATAGACACATAGATACATAGATACATAGATACATAGATACATAGATACATAGACACATAGACACATAGACACATAGATACATAGACACATAGATACATAGATACATAGACACACTACACATAGACACATAGACACATAGATACATAGACACACTACACATAGACACATAGATACATACATACATAGACACACTACACATAGATACATAGACACATAGACACATAGACACATAGATACATAGACACATAGACACATAGACACATAGACACATAGACACATAGACACATAGACACATAGACACATAGACACATAGACACATAGATACATAGATACATAGATACATAGACACATAGACACATAGACACATAGACACATAGACACATAGACACATAGATACATAGATACATAGATACATAGATACATAGACACATAGACACATAGACACATAGACACATAGATACATAGACACATAGACACATAGATACATAGATACATAGATACATAGACACATAGATACATAGATACATAGATACATAGACACATAGACACATAGACACATAGATACATAGACACATAGATACATAGATACATAGACACACTACACATAGACACATAGACACATAGATACATAGACACACTACACATAGACACATAGACACATAGACACATAGACACATAGACACATAGACACACTACACATAGACACATAGACACATAGACACATAGACACATAGATACATAGACACATAGACACATAGACACATAGATACATAGACACATAGACACATAGATACATAGACACATAGATACATAGACACATAGATACATAGACACATAGATACATAGACACATAGACACATAGACACATAGACACATAGACACATAGACACATAGACACATAGACACATAGACACATAGATACATAGATACATAGACACATAGACACATAGATACATAGACACATAGACACATAGACACATAGACACATAGATACATAGATACATAGACACATAGACACATAGATACATAGACACATAGACACATAGACACATAGACACACTACACATAGACACATAGACACATAGATACATAGACACATAGATACATAGACACATAGACACATAGACACATAGACACATAGACACATAGATACATAGATACATAGACACATAGACACATAGACACATAGACACATAGATACATAGATACATAGACACATAGATACATAGACACATAGACACATAGATACATAGATACATAGACACATAGACACATAGACACATAGACACATAGATACATAGACACATAGACACATAGACACATAGACACATAGACACATAGATACATAGACACATAGATACATAGACACATAGACACATAGATACATAGATACATAGACACATAGACACATAGATACATAGATACATAGACACATAGATACATAGACACATAGACACATAGACACATAGACACATAGACACATAGACACATAGACACATAGATACATAGACACATAGACACATAGACACATAGACACATAGACACATAGACACATAGACACATAGACACATAGACACATAGATACATAGATACATAGACACATAGACACATAGACACATAGACACATAGACACATAGACACATAGACACATAGACACATAGACACATAGACACATAGACACATAGACACACTACACATAGACACATAGACACATAGATACATAGACACATAGATACATAGACACATAGACACATAGACACATAGACACATAGACACATAGATACATAGATACATAGACACATAGACACATAGACACATAGATACATAGATACATAGACACATAGACACATAGACACATAGACACATAGACACATAGATACATAGACACATAGACACATAGACACATAGACACATAGACACATAGATACATAGACACATAGACACATAGACACATAGACACATAGACACATAGATACATAGACACATAGACACATAGACACATAGACACATAGATACATAGATACATAGACACATAGACACATAGATACATAGACACATAGACACATAGACACATAGATACATAGATACATAGACACATAGATACATAGACACATAGACACATAGATACATAGATACATAGATACATAGATACATAGACACATAGATACATAGACACATAGATACATAGATACATAGATACATAGACACATAGACACATAGACACATAGATACATAGATACATAGACACATAGATACATAGACACATAGATACATAGACACATAGACACATAGATACACTGCACATAGACACATAGACACATAGACACATAGATACATAGATACATAGACACATAGACACATAGACACATAGACACATAGACACATAGACACATAGACACATAGACACATAGACACATAGATACATAGACACATAGACACATAGATACATAGACACATAGACACATAGATACATAGACACATAGATACATAGATACATAGATACATAGATACATAGACACATAGACACATAGATACATAGACACATAGATACATAGACACATAGACACATAGACACATAGACACATAGACACATAGACACATAGATACATAGACACATAGACACATAGATACATAGACACATAGATACATAGACACATAGACACATAGATACATAGACACATAGACACATAGACACATAGACACATAGATACATAGATACATAGATACATAGACACATAGATACATAGATACATAGACACATAGACACATAGACACATAGACACATAGATACATAGACACATAGACACATAGACACATAGATACATAGATACATAGATACATAGACACATAGACACATAGATACATAGACACATAGACACATAGACACATAGATACATAGATACATAGACACATAGACACATAGACACATAGACACATAGATACATAGATACATAGACACATAGACACATAGACACATAGACACATAGACACATAGACACATAGACACATAGACACATAGACACATAGACACATAGACACATAGACACATAGATACATAGATACATAGATACATAGACACATAGACACATAGACACATAGACACATAGACACATAGACACATAGATACATAGATACATAGATACATAGACACATAGACACATAGACACATAGATACATAGATACATAGACACATAGACACATAGATACATAGACACATAGACACATAGACACATAGACACATAGATACATAGACACATAGATACATAGACACATAGATACATAGACACATAGATACATAGACACATAGACACATAGACACATAGACACATAGATACATAGACACATAGATACATAGACACATAGACACATAGATACATAGATACATAGACACACTACACATAGACACATAGACACATAGACACATAGATACATAGACACATAGACACATAGATACATAGACACACTACACATAGACACATAGATACATAGACACACTACACATAGACACATAGACACATAGACACATAGACACATAGACACATAGATACATAGATACATAGACACATAGACACATAGACACATAGACACATAGACACATAGATACATAGACACATAGACACATAGACACATAGATACATAGACACATAGACACATAGATACATAGACACATAGACACATAGACACATAGATACATAGATACATAGACACATAGACACATAGACACATAGATACATAGACACATAGACACATAGACACATAGACACATAGACACATAGACACATAGATACATAGATACATAGATACATAGATACATAGACACATAGACACATAGATACATAGACACATAGATACATAGATACATAGACACACTACACATAGACACATAGACACATAGACACACTACACATAGACACATAGACACATAGACACATAGACACATAGATACATAGATACATAGACACACTACACATAGATACATAGACACATAGACACATAGACACATAGATACATAGACACATAGATACATAGACACACTACACATAGATACATAGACACATAGATACATAGACACATAGACACATAGATACATAGATACATAGACACACTACACATAGATACATAGACACATAGACACATAGATACATAGATACATAGACACACTACACATAGATACATAGACACATAGACACATAGATACATAGATACATAGACACACTACACATAGATACATAGACACATAGACACATAGACACATAGATACATAGACACATAGACACATAGATACATAGACACATAGATACATAGACACATAGATACATAGACACATAGACACATAGATACATAGACACATAGATACATAGACACACTACACATAGATACATAGACACATAGACACATAGACACATAGACACATAGATACATAGACACACTACACATAGATACATAGACACATAGACACATAGACACATAGATACATAGACACATAGACACATAGACACATAGATACATAGATACATAGACACACTACACATAGATACATAGACACATAGACACATAGACACATAGATACATAGACACATAGACACATAGATACATAGACACATAGATACATAGACACACTACACATAGACACATAGACACATAGACACATAGACACATAGACACATAGACACATAGACACATAGACACATAGATACATAGATACATAGACACATAGACACATAGATACATAGACACATAGACACATAGATACATAGATACATAGACACATAGACACATAGATACATAGACACATAGACACATAGACACATAGACACATAGACACATAGACACATAGACACATAGACACATAGACACATAGATACATAGACACATAGACACATAGATACATAGATACATAGACACATAGATACATAGATACATAGACACATAGACACATAGATACATAGACACATAGATACATAGATACATAGACACACTACACATAGACACATAGACACATAGACACATAGACACATAGACACATAGACACATAGACACATAGATACATAGACACATATAGACACATAGACACATAGACACATAGACACATAGACACATAGATACATAGATACATAGACACATAGATACATAGACACATAGACACATAGATACATAGATACATAGACACACTACACATAGACACATAGACACATAGACACATAGATACATAGACACACTACACATAGACACATAGACACATAGACACATAGACACATAGACACATAGACACATAGATACATAGATACATAGACACATAGATACATAGACACATAGACACATAGACACATAGATACATAGACACACTACACATAGACACATAGACACATAGACACATAGACACATAGACACATAGACACATAGACACATAGACACATAGATACATAGACACATAGACACATAGACACATAGATACATAGATACATAGACACACTACACATAGACACATAGACACATAGACACATAGACACATAGATACATAGACACATAGATACATAGACACATAGACACATAGATACATAGATACATAGACACACTACACATAGACACATAGACACATAGATACATAGATACATAGATACATAGACACATAGATACATAGACACATAGACACATAGACACATAGATACACAGACACATAGATACATAGACACATAGACACATAGATACATAGACACACTACACATAGACACATAGACACATAGACACATAGATACATAGACACACTACACATAGACACATAGACACATAGATACATAGACACATAGACACACTACACATAGACACATAGACACAAAGACACATAGACACATAGACACATAGACACATAGACACATAGACACATAGACACATAGACACATAGACACATAGATACATAGACACATAGATACATAGACACATAGATACATAGACACATAGACACATAGATACATAGATACATAGACACACTACACATAGACACATAGACACATAGATACATAGACACACTACACATAGACACATAGACACATAGATACATAGACACACTACACATAGACACATAGACACATAGACACATAGATACATAGACACATAGACACATAGACACATAGACACATAGACACATAGACACATAGACACATAGACACATAGACACATAGATACATAGACACATAGACACATAGATACATAGATACATAGACACATAGACACATAGACACATAGACACATAGACACATAGACACATAGACACATAGACACACTACACATAGATACATAGACACATAGACACATAGACACATAGACACATAGATACATAGATACATAGATACATAGACACATAGACACATAGATACATAGACACATAGACACATAGACACATAGATACATAGACACATAGATACATAGACACATAGACACATAGACACATAGACACATAGACACATAGACACATAGATACATAGATACATAGATACATAGATACATAGACACATAGATACATAGACACACTACACATAGACACATAGACACATAGATACATAGACACACTACACATAGACACATAGATACATAGATACATAGACACACTACACATAGATACATAGACACATAGACACATAGACACATAGATACATAGACACATAGACACATAGACACATAGACACATAGACACATAGACACATAGACACATAGACACATAGACACATAGACACATAGACACATAGACACATAGATACATAGATACATAGACACATAGACACATAGACACATAGACACATAGACACATAGACACATAGATACATAGACACATAGACACATAGATACATAGATACATAGACACATAGACACATAGATACATAGATACATAGACACATAGACACATAGACACATAGATACATAGACACATAGATACATAGATACATAGACACACTACACATAGACACATAGACACATAGATACATAGACACACTACACATAGACACATAGACACATAGACACATAGACACATAGACACATAGACACACTACACATAGACACATAGACACATAGACACATAGATACATAGACACATAGACACATAGACACATAGATACATAGATACATAGACACATAGACACATAGATACATAGACACATAGACACATAGACACATAGACACATAGATACATAGATACATAGACACATAGACACATAGATACATAGACACATAGACACATAGACACATAGACACATAGACACACTACACATAGACACATAGACACATAGATACATAGACACATAGATACATAGACACATAGATACATAGACACATAGATACATAGACACATAGATACATAGACACATAGACACATAGACACATAGACACATAGACACATAGACACATAGACACATAGATACATAGATACATAGACACATAGACACATAGATACATAGACACATAGACACATAGACACATAGACACATAGATACATAGATACATAGACACATAGACACATAGATACATAGACACATAGACACATAGACACATAGACACATAGACACACTACACATAGACACATAGACACATAGATACATAGACACATAGATACATAGACACATAGACACATAGACACATAGACACATAGACACATAGATACATAGATACATAGACACATAGACACATAGACACATAGACACATAGATACATAGATACATAGACACATAGATACATAGACACATAGACACATAGATACATAGATACATAGACACACTACACATAGACACATAGACACATAGATACATAGATACATAGATACATAGACACATAGATACATAGACACATAGACACATAGACACATAGACACATAGATACATAGACACATAGATTCATAGACACATAGACACATAGATACATAGATACATAGACACACTACACATAGACACAGACACATAGACACATAGATACATAGACACACTACACATAGACACATAGACACATAGATACATAGACACATAGACACACTACACATAGACACAAAGACACATAGACATATAGACACATAGACACATAGACACATAGACACATAGACACATAGACACATAGACACATAGACACATAGATACATAGACACATAGACACATAGATACATAGACACATAGATACATAGACACATAGACACATAGATACATAGATACATAGACACACTACACATAGACACATAGACACATAGACACATAGATACATAGACACACTACACATAGACACATAGACACATAGATACATAGACACACTACACATAGACACATAGACACATAGACACATAGACACATAGACACATAGACACATAGACACATAGACACATAGACACATAGACACATAGACACATAGATACATAGACACATAGACACATAGATACATAGATACATAGACACATAGACACATAGACACATAGACACATAGACACATAGACACATAGACACACTACACATAGATACATAGACACATAGACACATAGACACATAGACACATAGATACATAGATACATAGATACATAGATACATAGACACATAGACACATAGATACATAGACACATAGACACATAGACACATAGATACATAGACACATAGATACATAGACACATAGATACATAGACACACTACACATAGATACATAGACACATAGACACATAGACACATAGACACATAGATACATAGACACATAGACACATAGACACATAGACACATAGATACATAGATACATAGATACATAGATACATAGACACATAGACACATAGATACATAGACACATAGACACATAGACACATAGATACATAGACACATAGATACATAGACACATAGACACATAGACACATAGACACATAGACACATAGACACATAGATACATAGACACACTACACATAGACACATAGACACATAGACACATAGATACATAGACACATAGACACATAGACACATAGATACATAGATACATAGATACATAGATACATAGATACATAGACACATAGACACATAGACACATAGATACATAGACACATAGATACATAGATACATAGACACACTACACATAGACACATAGACACATAGATACATAGACACACTACACATAGACACATAGATACATAGATACATAGACACACTACACATAGATACATAGACACATAGACACATAGACACATAGATACATAGACACATAGACACATAGACACATAGACACATAGACACATAGACACATAGACACATAGACACATAGACACATAGACACATAGATACATAGATACATAGATACATAGACACATAGACACATAGACACATAGACACATAGACACACAGACACATAGATACATAGATACATAGATACATAGATACATAGACACATAGACACATAGACACATAGACACATAGATACATAGACACA
Organism: Salvelinus alpinus; assembly: GCF_045679555.1. Lineage (NCBI taxonomy): Eukaryota > Metazoa > Chordata > Actinopteri > Salmoniformes > Salmonidae > Salvelinus > Salvelinus alpinus. Next base: position 74,385,431 of record NC_092096.1, read on the forward strand.
TAGACACATAGATACATAGATACATAGACACATAGATACATAGATACATAGATACATAGACACATAGACACATAGACACATAGATACATAGACACATAGATACATAGATACATAGACACACTACACATAGACACATAGACACATAGATACATAGACACACTACACATAGACACATAGACACATAGACACATAGACACATAGACACATAGACACATAGACACACTACACATAGACACATAGACACATAGACACATAGACACATAGATACATAGACACATAGACACATAGACACATAGATACATAGACACATAGACACATAGATACATAGACACATAGATACATAGACACATAGATACATAGACACATAGATACATAGACACATAGACACATAGACACATAGACACATAGACACATAGACACATAGACACATAGACACATAGATACATAGATACATAGACACATAGACACATAGATACATAGACACATAGACACATAGACACATAGACACATAGATACATAGATACATAGACACATAGACACATAGATACATAGACACATAGACACATAGACACATAGACACATAGATACATAGACACATAGATACATAGACACATAGACACATAGACACATAGACACATAGACACATAGACACATAGACACATAGACACATAGATACATAGATACATAGACACATAGACACATAGATACATAGACACATAGACACATAGACACATAGACACATAGATACATAGATACATAGACACATAGACACATAGATACATAGACACATAGACACATAGACACATAGACACACTACACATAGACACATAGACACATAGATACATAGACACATAGATACATAGACACATAGACACATAGACACATAGACACATAGATACATAGATACATAGACACATAGACACATAGACACATAGACACATAGATACATAGATACATAGACACATAGATACATAGACACATAGACACATAGATACATAGATACATAGACACATAGACACATAGACACATAGACACATAGATACATAGACACATAGACACATAGACACATAGACACATAGACACATAGATACATAGACACATAGATACATAGACACATAGACACATAGATACATAGATACATAGACACATAGACACATAGATACATAGATACATAGACACATAGATACATAGACACATAGACACATAGACACATAGACACATAGACACATAGACACATAGACACATAGATACATAGACACATAGACACATAGACACATAGACACATAGACACATAGATACATAGACACATAGACACATAGACACATAGACACATAGATACATAGATACATAGACACATAGACACATAGACACATAGACACATAGACACATAGACACATAGACACATAGACACATAGACACATAGACACACTACACATAGACACATAGACACATAGATACATAGACACATAGATACATAGACACATAGACACATAGACACATAGACACATAGACACATAGATACATAGATACATAGACACATAGACACATAGACACATAGATACATAGATACATAGACACATAGACACATAGACACATAGACACATAGACACATAGATACATAGACACATAGACACATAGACACATAGACACATAGATACATAGACACATAGACACATAGACACATAGACACATAGACACATAGATACATAGACACATAGACACATAGACACATAGACACATAGATACATAGATACATAGACACATAGACACATAGATACATAGATACATAGACACATAGACACATAGACACATAGACACATAGATACATAGACACATAGACACATAGACACAAAGATACATAGACACATAGACACATAGACACATAGACACATAGATACATAGATACATAGACACATAGACACATAGATACATAGATACATAGATACATAGACACATAGACACATAGATACATAGACACATAGACACATAGATACATAGATACATAGACACATAGATACATAGATACATAGACACATAGACACATAGACACATAGATACATAGACACATAGATACATAGATACATAGACACACTACACATAGACACATAGACACATAGATACATAGACACACTACACATAGATACATAGACACATAGACACATAGACACATAGATACATAGACACATAGACACATAGACACATAGATACATTGACACATAGACACACAGACACACAGACACACAGACACACAGACACACAGACACACAGACACATAGACACATAGACACATAGATACATAGACACATAGACACATAGATACATAGATACATAGACACATAGACACATAGATACATAGATACATAGACACATAGACACATAGATACATAGATACATAGACACATAGACACATAGACACATAGATACATAGACACATAGACACATAGATACATAGACACATAGACACATAGATACATAGATACATAGACACATAGACACATAGACACATAGACACATAGACACATAGATACATAGACACATAGACACATAGACACATAGACACATAGATACATAGATACATAGACACATAGATACATAGATACATAGATACATAGACACATAGACACATAGACACATAGACACATAGACACATAGATACATAGATACATAGACACATAGACACATAGACACATAGACACATAGACACATAGATACATAGACACATAGACACATAGATACATAGACACATAGACACATAGACACATAGATACATAGACACATAGACACACAGACACACAGACACATAGACACACAGACACACAGACACACAGACACACAGACACATAGACACATAGATACATAGACACATAGACACATAGATACATAGATACATAGACACATAGACACATAGACACATAGACACATAGACACATAGACACATAGACACATAGATACATAGATACATAGACACATAGACACATAGATACATAGACACATAGACACATAGACACATAGATACATAGATACATAGACACATAGACACATAGACACATAGACACATAGACACATAGACACATAGACACATACAGTGGGGCAAAAAAGTATTTAGTCAGCCACCAATTGTGCAAGTTCTCCCACTTAAAAAGATGAGAGAGGCCTGTAATTTTCATCATAGGTACACTTTAACTATGACAGACAAAATGAGAGAAAAAAATCCAGAAAATCACATTGTAGGATTTTTAATGAATTTATTTGCAAATTATGGTGGAAAATAAGTATTTGGTCAATAACAAACAAGCAAGATTTCTGGCTCTCACAGACCTGTAACTTCTTCTTTAAGAGGCTCCTCTGTCCTCCACTCATTACCTGTATTAATGGCACCTGTTTGAACTTGTTATCAGTATAAAAGACACCTGTCCACAACCTCAAACAGTCACACTCCAAACTCCACTATGGCCAAGACCAAAGAGCTGTCAAAGGACACCAGAAACAAACTTGTAGACCTGCACCAGGCTGGGAAGACTGAATCTGCAATAGGTAAGCAGCTTGGTTTGAAGAAATCAACTGTGGGAGCAATTATTAGGAAATGGAAGACATACAAGACCACTGATAATCTCCCTCGATCTGGGGCTCCACGCAAGATCTCACCCCGTGGGGTCAAAATGATCACAAGAACGGTGAGCAAAAATCTCAGAACCACACGGGGGGACCTAGTGAATGACCTGCAGAGAGCTGGGACCAAAGTAACAAAGCCTACCATCAGTAACACACTACGCCGCCAGGGACTCAAATCCTGCAGTGACAGACGTGTCCCCCTGCTTAAGCCAGTACATGTCCAGGCCCGTCTGAAGTTTGCTAGAGAGCATTTGGATGATCCAGAAGAAGATTGGGAGAATGTCATATGGTCAGATGAAACCAAAATATAACTTTTTGGTAAAAACTCAACTCGTCGTGTTTGGAGGACAAAGAATGCTGAGTTGCATCCAAAGAACACCATACCTACTGTGAAGCATGGGGGTGGAAACATCATGCTTTGGGGCTGTTTTTCTGCAAAGGGACCAGGACGACTGATCCGTGTAAAGGAAAGAATGAATGGGGCCATGTATCATGAGATTTTGAGTGAAAACCTCCTTCCATCAGCAAGGGCATTGAAGATGAAACGTGGCTGGGTCTTTCAGCATGACAATGATCCCAAACACACCGCCCGGGCAACGAAGGAGTGGCTTCGTAAGAAGCATTTCAAGGTCCTGGAGTGGCCTAGCCAGTCTCCAGATCTCAACCCCATAGAAAATCTTTGGAGGGAGTTGAAAGTCCGCGTTGCCCAGCAACAGCCCCAAAACATCACTACTCTAGAGGAGATCTGCATGGAGGAATGGGCCAAAATACCAGCAACAGTGTGTGAAAACCTTGTGAAGACTTACAGAAAACGTTTGACCTCTGTCATTGCCAACAAAGGGTATATAACAAAGTATTGAGATAAACTTTTGTTATTGACCAAATACTTATTTTCCACCATAATTTGCAAATAAATTCATTAAAAATCCTACAATGTGATTTTCTGGATTTTCTTTTCTCATTTTGTCTGTCATAGTTGAAGTGTACCTATGATGAAAATTACAGGCCTCTCTCATCTTTTTAAGTGGGAGAACTTGCACAATTGGTGGCTGACTAAATACTTTTTTGCCCCACTGTAGATACATAGACACATAGACACATAGACACATAGATACATAGATACATAGACACATAGATACATAGACACATAGACACATAGACACATAGATACATAGACACATAGATACATAGACACATAGACACATAGATACATAGACACATAGATACATAGACACATAGACACATAGACACATAGATACATAGATACATAGACACATAGATACATAGACACATAGATACATAGATACATAGATACATAGACACACTACACATAGACACATAGACACATAGACACATAGACACATAGACACATAGACACATAGACACATAGATACATAGACACATAGACACATAGACACATAGATACATAGACACATAGACACATAGATACATAGATACATAGACACATAGACACATAGATACATAGATACATAGACACATAGACACATAGATACATAGACACATAGACACATAGACACATAGATACATAGACACATAGACACATAGACACATAGATACATAGATACATAGACACATAGATACATAGATACATAGACACATAGACACATAGATACATAGATACATAGACACACTACACATAGACACATAGACACATAGATACATAGACACACTACACATAGACACATAGACACATAGACACATAGACACATAGACACATAGACACATAGACACATAGACACATAGACACATAGATACATAGACACATAGATACATAGACACATAGACACATAGATACATAGACACATAGATACATAGACACATAGACACATAGATACATAGATACATAGACACATAGACACATAGATACATAGACACATAGACACATAGATACATAGACACATAGACACATAGACACATAGATACATAGATACATAGACACATAGACACATAGACACATAGACACATAGATACATAGACACATAGACACATAGACACATAGATACATAGACACATAGACACATAGACACATAGACACATAGACACATAGACACATAGACACATAGACACATAGATACATAGACACATAGATACATAGACACATAGATACATAGACACATAGATACATAGATACATAGACACACTACACATAGACACATAGACACATAGATACATAGACACACTACACATAGACACATAGACACATAGATACATAGATACATAGACACACTACACATAGACACATAGACACATAGATACATAGACACATAGACACATAGACACATAGATACATAGACACATAGACACATAGACACATAGATACATAGACACATAGACACATAGATACATAGACACATAGATACATAGATACATAGATACATAGACACATAGATACATAGACACATAGATACATAGATACATAGACACACTACACATAGACACATAGACACATAGATACATAGACACACTACACATAGACACATAGACACATAGACACATAGATACATAGATACATAGACACACTACACATAGACACATAGACACATAGATACATAGACACATAGACACATAGACACATAGACACATAGACACATAGACACATAGATACATAGATACATAGATACATAGACACATAGACACATAGATACATAGACACATAGACACATAGATACATAGACACACTACACATAGACACATAGACACATAGATACATAGACACATAGACACATAGACACATAGACACATAGATACATAGATACATAGACACATAGACACATAGATACATAGACACATAGACACATAGACACATAGATACATAGACACATAGACACATAGATACATAGACACATAGACACATAGACACATAGACACATAGACACATAGATACATAGACACATAGATACATAGACACATAGACACATAGACACATAGACACATAGATACATAGACACATAGACACATAGATACATAGATACATAGACACATAGACACATAGACACATAGATACATAGACACATAGACACATAGACACATAGATACATAGACACATAGACACATAGATACATAGATACATAGATACATAGACACATAGACACATAGACACATAGATACATAGACACATAGACACATAGACACATAGACACATAGATACATAGACACATAGATACATAGATACATAGACACATAGACACATAGACACATAGACACATAGATACATAGATACATAGACACATAGACACATAGACACATAGACACATAGACACATAGACACATAGACACATAGATACATAGACACATAGATACATAGATACATAGACACATAGACACATAGACACATAGACACATAGATACATAGACACATAGATACATAGACACACTATACATAGACACATAGACACATAGACACATAGACACATAGATACATAGACACATAGATACATAGATACATAGACACATAGACACATAGACACATAGACACATAGACACATAGACACATAGACACATAGACACATAGATACATAGACACACTATACATAGACACATAGACACATAGACACATAGATACATAGACACATAGATACATAGATACATAGACACATAGACACATAGACACATAGATACATAGATACATAGACACATAGACACATAGACACATAGACACACTATACATAGACACATAGATACATAGATACATAGACACATAGACACATAGATACATAGACACATAGACACATAGACACATAGACACACTACACATAGACACATAGACACATAGATACATAGACACATAGATACATAGACACATAGACACATAGACACATAGACACATAGACACATAGACACATAGACACATAGATACATAGATACATAGACACATAGATACATAGACACATAGATACATAGACACATAGATACATAGACACATAGATACATAGACACATAGACACATAGACACATAGATACATAGACACATAGACACATAGATACATAGACACATAGATACATAGACACATAGACACATAGATACATAGACACATAGATACATAGACACATAGATACATAGACACATAGACACATAGATACATAGATACATAGATACATAGACACATAGACACATAGACACATAGACACATAGATACATAGATACATAGATACATAGACACATAGACACACTACACATAGACACATAGACACATAGACACATAGATACATAGACACATAGATACATAGACACATAGATACATAGACACATAGACACATAGATACATAGACACATAGACACATAGACACATAGACACATAGACACATAGACACATAGACACATAGATACATAGACACATAGACACATAGACACATAGATACATAGATACATAGATACATAGATACATAGACACATAGACACATAGATACATAGACACATAGATACATAGACACACTATACATAGACACATAGACACATAGACACATAGACACATAGATACATAGACACATAGACACATAGATACATAGATACATAGATACATAGATACATAGATACATAGACACATAGACACATAGATACATAGACACATAGACACATAGATACATAGATACATAGATACATAGATACATAGATACATAGATACATAGACACATAGATACATAGATACATAGACACATAGATACATAGATACATAGACACATAGACACATAGATACATAGATACATAGATACATAGATACATAGATACATAGACACATAGACACATAGATACATAGACACATAGACACATAGATACATAGACACATAGACACATAGATACATAGATACATAGACACATAGACACATAGATACATAGATACATAGATACATAGATACATAGATACATAGACACATAGACACATAGATACATAGACACATAGACACATAGATACATAGACACATAGACACATAGACACATAGACACATAGACACATAGACACATAGATACATAGATACATAGATACATAGACACATAGACACATAGACACATAGACACATAGATACATAGATACATAGATACATAGACACATAGACACATAGACACATAGATACATAGATACAGTACATAGACACATAGACACATAGACACATAGACACATAGACACATAGACACATAGACACATAGACACATAGACACATAGATACATAGATACATAGACACACTACACATAGACACATAGACACATAGACACATAGATACATAGACACATAGACACATAGACACATAGACACATAGACACATAGACACATAGATACATAGACACATAGATACATAGATACATAGACACACTACACATAGACACATAGATACATAGACACATAGACACATAGATACATAGACACATAGATACATAGATACATAGATACATAGATACATAGACACACTACACATAGACACATAGACACATAGACACATAGATACATAGACACATAGACACATAGACACATAGACACATAGACACATAGACACATAGATACATAGACACATAGATACATAGATACATAGACACACTACACATAGACACATAGATACATAGACACATAGACACATAGATACATAGACACATAGATACATAGATACATAGATACATAGATACATAGACACATAGACACATAGACACATAGACACATAGACACATAGACACATAGATACATAGACACATAGACACATAGACACATAGACACATAGATACATAGATACATAGACACATAGACACATAGACACATAGATACATAGATACATGGACACATGGACACATAGACACATAGATACATAGACACATAGACACATAGACACATAGACACATAGATACATAGACACATAGACACATAGACACATAGATACATAGATACATAGACACATAGACACATAGACACATAGACACATAGATACATAGACACATAGACACATAGACACATAGATACATAGATACATAGACACATAGATACATAGATACATAGACACATAGACACATAGACACATAGACACATAGACACATAGACACATAGACACATAGACACATAGATACATAGACACATAGACACATAGATACATAGACACATAGACACATAGACACATAGATACATAGACACATAGATACATAGATACATAGACACATAGACACATAGATACATAGATACATAGACACACTATACATAGACACATAGATACATAGACACATAGACACATAGATACATAGACACATAGACACATAGATACATAGATACATAGACACACTATACATAGACACATAGATACATAGATACATAGATACATAGATACATAGATACACAGACACACTATACATAGACACATAGACACATAGACACATAGACACATAGACACATAGATACATAGATACATAGACACATAGATACATAGATACATAGACACATAGACACATAGACACATAGATACATAGATACATAGATACATAGATACACAGACACACTATACATAGACACATAGACACATAGACACATAGACACATAGATACATAGATACATAGACACATAGATACATAGATACATAGACACATAGATACATAGATACATAGACACATAGACACATAGATACATAGATACACCACACACACATAGTTTGCAAACATAGTGAGTGTGTTTACCATTGTGCAGGACTCTGTCTAACGAACACTTCAATCCGGCTACAGCAGAACGAAGAGACTCCAACTGATCCAACTCCTTTACCGACTCAGACACTTTAACACACGCAGAAAACACACACACACACACACACACACACACACACACACACACACACACACACACACACACACACACACACACACACACACACACACACACACACACACACAGATAGTACCAATTAATGTTATATGATGCACTGTATCTAATATTCATTGTGCATATTGTTCATATGGAACCAATGTTGTGATAGTTCAGTTTGAGGGGGGAATGATTAGCAGACACACCTGAATCCAGCTTTCGTTCTGTCATTTCCATGGTGAACTTCTGCCTTCCAATCTCCTTCTGCAACTCCGCCTCTGGAGGCATAGAGAGATACAATGTCTGTGTGTGGTGTGTCTGCATGGTATATGTGTGTGTTGTCGGGTGTGGGTGTGTGTGGTGTGTGTGTGTGTTGTATGTGTGTATGTGTGTGTGTGTGTGTGTGTGTGTGTGTGTGTGTGTGTGTGTGTGTGTGTGTGTGTGTGTGTGTGTGTGTGTGTGTGTGTGTGTGTGTGTGTGGGGTGTGTGTGTGGTGTGTGTGTGTGTGTGTGTGTGTGTGTGTGTGTGTGTGTGTGTGTGTGTGTGTGTGTGTGTGTGTGTGTGTGTGTGTGTGTGTGTGTGTGTGTGTGTGTGTGTGTGTGGTATGTGTGCATGGTATATGTGTGTGTGTGTGTGTGGTATGTGTGGTGTGTGTGTGAATGTGTGTATGTGTATGTGTGGTGTTTGGTGTGTGTTTGTGTGTGTTTGGTGTGTGTTTGTGTGTGTGTGTGAGTGGTATGTGTGTGTGTGTGAGTGGTGTGTGTGTGTGTGTGTGTGTGTGTGTGTGTGTGTGTGTGTGTGTGTGTGTGTGTGTGTGTGTGTGTGTGTGTGTGTGTGTGTGTGTGTGTGTGTGTGTGTGTGTGTGTGAGTGGTGTGTATGTGTGTGCGTACTGCAGAACATATGGTACCTCAGTATGTTCTCATTGGATGGCTGAGAACATCTTGATTTTTCTAATGGAGAAGCTCAGGGAATTGTTGTGATGGTTAACATCAATATGTGGTAGAAAGGAGAGGTTTTAATGCTGTATGTCACTGACTGACAAAGCAAGAAGGGCGCAAAAACAGCTTTTTTAATCAGTTTAATATGCTCAGTGTAATTATTAAAATCAGCCTTTTTAATCAGAGTAATATGCTCAGTGTAATTATTAAAATTTGCCTTTTTAATCAGAGTAATATGCTCAATGTAATTATTATAATTAGCCTTTTTAATCAGTTTAATATTCTCAATTTAATTATTAAATTCAGCCTACTCTAGTAATCAGTTCATGTTTAATGCTAAATATCATGTTGTCATGACGTTGCCTGCGTGGGTATAGCAAACCCCATCCCCCTCTCCCTGCCTCCCCCTTTGCTCCTTCAACCCATGCTGTGATCACAGAGAGACATTGTAAATTCCTGAGGATCTCCTCATGGCTAAACAGTATTAAGAGAGAGAGTAAACTTTCAGGACAAAGGAATTCTCTTCCACCTCACAGAACTTGAGGTATGAACAGATTTCATGTTCCGGAAAAAGTATTAAAGGCCGGTGGGGAGTCCAGCTATTAACATGTCCATTGGTCACCATGTGAGAAACTCAGGAGAGACTGTGGGACAACATTACCATACCGTTGTTTATATAATAACCTCAGATATGAGGGTAACATCTGTTTGTTGTATAAAATGAATGAGTGAGTATGATACTGTTTGTATAATTGTGTAATATGATTTTGAACTGTTTAATTAAGGAAAATACAACTCCCGGTTGTATTTGAACTAAATCCAAGGACCGCCCCTGAGCCAGTTGGGTCAGAGACCATGGGACCACCCCTCTCTGCTATCTGAATAAAAGCCAACTCTTAAGAAATTACCCCAGACCATGTTTCTCTCAATCACGAGAGGACAAAGGTTGAGACCATGTTATCCTCCAAGGAGGAGAACGAAGGTTGAGTAGAATTACTTTCTATACCACGTGGTTAAAACTCTTATACCAATAATAACAAGTTTTGATATTGATTACTAGTCTGCAGCTAGGAATTCTGTATCATTGAACGCGAAGAAAGACAACCGCCGAGACAATCATTCTTTAACGAATGTCCATCTGAACAATACACAACCGAGACAGAACTTCACTCCAACCAAAACGAACTTCTCTCCAACGACCAAGGACACACACACTGGACGTAACTATATATATATTGATTGCAATTGTTCCCGAATGAGTGAGCGTTCATGTGTAAGGATTAGCATGTCAATTGTTATAGTTATGGACTCTGTAGTGAATTCTTAGTCGAACGCAACTTTCCCTTTGTCTAACAGCCGCCATGCCGGTTTAGCCCACTAGGGCATATTCCTTCCACCATTTCATGTAACTATTTTAAGTTTGTTTGTTTATGCATTTCTGTGAATTAATTAGTTAGTAATAAATAAATGATTTAAGACAATTGATGTATGGATGACTCATAGTGAAGACTGGGTTCGTGCAGATCAGCGATTTACGACGTTTGGAATGAGACTGACGTAAGGTAGAGTAAATACAAATTGAATTAGAAGACCATTGATCAGATAGGAAAATATCTGAAAGGTTATATTGGGAAATAATAACCTTGTAATCTAATAACTTTCCCTGGTGCCCTCGAATTCATAGTTAATTAATTTTGTTATTACTCAAGTGGTCGCGTAATCCCTAATTATAGGAATCTATGATAAAAACTAGTAAGTCTTCAATTTAACGATAGCAAAGACACGACATATATGACGCCCCCTGTGAAGGATCTAAGATAGAATTAGTTTCTGCTGTGTAATTCCAAATATCAATTGTACAAACAGACTGCTTTCTATAAAAATTGGTTGCGTGTGTGTATTCCTATTTGAAGAGGCTACATTGCGCCTCTGGTAGCGGTCTTTTAGCGTCAGAGCAGTGAGTGGTAAATTCCAGATTTAGTACGTTAGGCCAAACGGTACTATTTCTGTCGGTCAATATTAACTTCTAGAGCCAATAAGGTTAGAAATTAGAAGATATTCGTTCGGTGACCGAGCCGAAGTATTTGTCTGCCTACCACACTGTGGACTGACTAAAGGCATAGCTATATTTATGTACCGTGTCGCTCCGGTCAACATAACGCTAGCAAAGTAGGCCAAATGGTTTAACGTGAGACGTCACTAGTAAACCTACCCTCTCCATGGCGAGAGGGACCCTATTTTCTGCTTAGAACGTGATATTTCCGAACAACATAGGGTAAGCACGAGGTGGGAAATCCACGAGGTGCAAGCTAAAATAGAATAATTTTCACGTTCTGTGTGCTGTTTAAAATCCTCCGCCTCGCGCGACGGAAGTTCCGCCCTTTGTACTTCCGTTTGATTTCAGCATTTCGCATCCTGGTGGTAAAGAACCGCAAGTACATCCCTTAAAAGAAGTGGCGAATATCCAAACGTGGATCACGGTTAAATAATCCAGCAATCTCAATTGTGTGGGTCTCATTCAATTTATTTATTTAAATTGTCGGACATACCTTTCTAGGTTCTTCCAATTAAATGAGACATCTTAAACTTCTCATATTAACCTAGATTAAGCACTTCTCAGGTTAATTAAAGTTTAATTCACAAATTGCCTATACAGGTTTGATTTATCATTAAATTGATCAATCAGAAAAATTTTGGTTTTTAAAAACCCAGTCAGTAATCCACTACTGACAGAAGCCCCGCCCCAGCGGGAATCCCATGTGGTTTCGGCCTTAGGGGGAAGTGTACCACAGTGTTGAATGTTCCAAACATTTGGTCTACTGTTACACTTATGATATCCAATCAGCAGAGATTGTATGGATTATCGTCTCATTCAATTTAATAAGTTAAATTGTTGAACATAATTTAATGTTCTTCCAATCAAATGAGACACTTTTAAACTTATCATATTAACCTAGATGAAGCCACATCTCATGTTAATTAAAGTTTAATACCCAGATAGCCTACACGGGTAAGATTAATCATTGGCATTGATTAATTAATTCAATTTGCTTTTGCAAATTCATTCACGTCCAACTTCCACAGTACTGTCCAGTACTGATAGCTCATTAACGTCTATAAATAGATTAAACTTGTCGTTGCAGCTTCCAATATATTCCAAAACCAAATTTAGGAAAATTAGGAAAAACATTTTTCCTTTCAAAATGTTCTAATAATGTGCAAGCCATCAGAGGGGGTAATCCCCACCCGCCCGCTAATTAGTGAACCTCCACCCGCAAATGTATTGATCTCTGACCTCAGCAGCGATACCAACACTAATTATGCCCTTAGTGGAAAAGCAGACAACAGCGCTTTCCAAAATCAACCATCAGGCGCAGGCCTCGTAAATGTTCTCTCCAGTCTAGCCCTGATGTCTTGCCACCCGAGATTGGCATCTGTCCAATACCGCAGTGCACAGCTGAAGCACGAGCAGGTGATGGCAGACATGGAGGGACAGGTGGAGAGAACCGGGAAACTAATGACAAATGCAGAAAATGGAAAAATTCTGCGAGCTATGGAGCTGCGCTTGAAAACTGAACAATTAAATAAAATTGCAAAAACGTATGACGATGAACAAGCACAAGCTCTTCAACAAAATCGTTTTCTACAGGAACAAAATCAAATGCTACTGGAACAACTCGATTTAGCCAAAACTAAATACGATGATGTCCACGCAAAACTAGATAAATCTGAAGAGTTATCTACAAACAGGAGCGCTCAACTTGATAACATGCATGCAGTTATGTTGAACGTTACTCAAAATAACACGGTTCTACTCAGAACGCTGCAGACCAAAGACGATCAGTTAATGAACATAATGTCAAAGTTGGATGACAAATCAGCAGAACTCATTGAAGTCGCTGACCAAATGAATGATGAGAGAACTCAGGTGATGAAGATGGAAATATTGATTTCTAAGCAAGCAGCGGAAATCTCATCACTGAATCTCTCGCTCCGTACTCGAGACCTCTATTTGCAAACCATGACAGATAAGTTTGAGACCGAAAGGAGCAAGTGTGACACTCACGTGTCCAAAATCAGTACTCTAAGCGCTCAAGTGGACTCTGCGATGCAGCAGAATACCACCCTTAGGTACCATCTGGATGAAGTCCAGAATGGTCACGCTCTACAGCGCGACTACCAATCCAAGCAACCGGAGCCCTGTACTCACAGGAGTAAAGACGATAGGTTTCAGACCTTGCCTCCCTCATGTGTCCCTCAGTCTTCTCCTCTTGGCCATTCGGCACCGAGTAATATTGCACCTCTTGGCCAACAACAACAAGGCTTGGCTTCTTCTCTTGGCCTTTCGGCCCCAATCTCTCCACAGGATGAAGCCAACCCTCTCCGCCCGCTTGGCGCGGAATACCTTGACAAACTCGTCAAGTATTTCCCCACCTTTGACCCCGTTCCAGGTCAGCCAAACGATACTGAGACGTTCCTAACTGACATAGAGGACGCGTTGGATGGCTACCCGAACGCTACAGCTTCTGACAGGGTTTACCTGTTGAAGCGAACGTCAAATAGACACGTGACAAGGTTCATTCGTCTACAACAGCAACACGTGCTAAATGACTACGCTAAACTTGCCACAGCTTTGAAAGTAGAATTCAGTGGTTCTGCGACTCGCAAACACAATAGCTCACTGGCTAACACCGTTAAACAAGCTCGGAACGAACACCCACAAGCTTACTATCATAGGCTTCGTTCAGCTTACTTTGGCCTATTCACTGAAACAGGCATGGAAGACCTGTTACCTTTTAAACAAATGTTCCTGTCGAACATGTATCCTACCTTCATTACCTACTTGGGCCCTGCCGCCCACGTTGGCTTGCCTATCTTACAACTCAGAGAGCTTGCAAGCACAGCTTTTGAGGCATCAAAAGTTCACAACGCTAAGAGCCCTGACCACTCGGTTTTGAAGTTTGACCAGGAGCACTCACTCCAGCTAGAGGGTGCATTATCAGGTATTAGAGCGTTGAGAGGTGACGCACAACAACAGTTTCTACCACGAAACCATGATTCCAATAACCTCCGCGGTCGAAATAACTGTAAAGTACGTCGCAATCAACATGACTACCGCTACAATCGACCTGTTCGCTACGTTCCTGCACCCAACCCACACAAAGTGTCAGAGCACAAGGGTAACAAAGGGTTGAAGGACAATCAAAACGTAGACCAATGTTCTCCAGCAGTTCCACTACGGGAAGAACTAAAGCAAGAACAATTTGAGAAAAGGGTAAAAGATAAGTCACAAGGACTAGACGGGGAATTACCGGACACCAGGTCCGCAGGAATTAACACCCTTAGCAAGGACGTTAAAGTTCAAATTTCTCCCGCTCTCATTCAAGACCCTATCCAGGGCCCGCTTGATCAAGAAACAAGCCCCCGGGCTTTGTCTATAGACTCTGATACACAGGTTGCGAAGAAAAAGGTCAAACGCTTCGTTAATGCCAAGCCCACTCAAAATCGTAAAAGTCAATCTGTTTCCACCTTGAATAGAAATGGCACATCACGTCGTTGCGAAAGACCACTCCACTTTGTGGGGAATATGTCCACTAAACACGAATCTAAACGCCCGTACCTGGAAACAGTCCTGGAGGACTGCTTAACTTGTCATGCGCTAATTGATTCGGGTGCGACAATATCACTCATCTCTCAAACATTGTTTGATGATCTCAAAAAGGCTTTGAAGCCAACTAAACGTTGGTTAAAAGTGGAACGATGCGACACTACACTTCGAGGAGTCACTCAGACTACCTCGGCTCTCACATTGAGAGTCATGCTGAAACTACACTTCAAGGACGTATCGCTCGTTCACCCTGTGTACGTTACCAGCCTCAACTGTACCCCTGCTACTTGGAGCAGACTTGATGGATCGGTTACTCCCATTGATGGATTGGAAAACCAACTAGGTATGGTCACAGGCCACCCTGCCTTCTCCACTGACCACACTGTCTTCCCCTAACGCTAGCTGCAACGCAGTCAGCCATGAGGGATATCTGTCAAAAGCACCCCTTGGGAAAAAGACGTTTAAAAACCTCTTGGGGCAGAATCCGATCCAAGGAGATATTACTATATCTCGACACATTCCATCAGCCAACCTGATTGACCATTCTTTTCATGATTTCGAGCCAGCTGTCTCTGTTAATAAGCAACTTCCCTCCTCCGTGCAGTCGTGCAATACGGTAGTTGAGATGAACTCCTCTTGCCCTTCAGACATTTCCGCAAGCACTGCGGCCGTCTCAGCAAGAAAAACATCGATGCGCAGAGTATACTCTGCTTCCGATGATACACCTTCCGCTTTGTTGGGGACTGTCAACCCATACAATGACACTAATGGCGTCAGTCCAGCAACTGACCCGATGATTCCCACTGGTGAAACACTTTGCGATATCACAGACCGATATCCTCGTCTCAGTTCGCAGGTACTGAAGAGGTTGCCACACACGGTGGGGACTGACATGCCTCGACAGCCACTGAGCGTTTTGAAGCACAAACACCAGGAGATTTGGTTGAAAGGTTACAGCCATTCTCATAACAACGCGGCCGCTGACAACTCGTACATCGGGTCCGATCTTTTCATTTGCGCCTCGGACACCAACACCACCCGCTGGTGGGGGGGTCCCGAGACACAAAGGGGGGGAATAGTAGCCCAGACCCATGATGAGCCTCATCGAGGCCGGTGGGGGGGTCAAGACTACGGACAACACCGTACGAGGCCGCCAGAGCATAAATCAAATCTAGTTGTAAACTCCTCTATGAGAACATTGAGGAGCAGACAGGCCCCTAGACGGGGATTATCTTAGAGCACATCTAAAATAGTACTGAGGTGTACCACACTGGTCGTAAAGGAAGTCCAGTGGACTTGTCCACCTCCAAAACAAATGGCAATAATAATCATTCCTTGCCATGTGTAGGTTCAACTACAATACAACTAGTAAAATGCTCCAATCATGTGTAACTGGTCCCCTTGAGCACCAGTACCAATACCAGCAACAGTCAGTCTAAATACAATCAGTAAGAAGGTTAGAGACCTAACCAATCAAATTACCCTTGACAATAGCGACATAGGAGTCACTCAGAGTGCAACACAGGGAAGGGAATCTCCAGTGCACTCTTCCAATGGCTAACACACATGCCACTAATAAATAGAATCCTTCATTCAGGAGGAAAATTATTAGAATCACAAACCATGATCACACCACGTACGACGGGCCCAATACTTAAAGAGTACTTCCGTCGTGAGGTCAGCTCCTCCGTGGATAACATAGCTATGAAATAGACTTCATACCTATCACCACTACAATAGTGGAAGACACAGTGACTTAGTAAAAACTACTACAGACTCCCTCGACGCCAATTCTGACTGACCTCCAAGCATCGACCTGAAAATTTCCTGACTACGTCAGACTCTTTCTGAACAAGTTGTAATCTGCCAGGATACTTGGTTTTCTTCCCTTGACATGCGCGCTTGTTTAAGCATAAACGCACATGCACAACGGAACATCCAATTAGGATTTATGCTAGGATCACTTAAGGGTCCAAGCAAAATACCAGCCTTAGTAAAGTTGAACATTTACTTCTAGGCCTTTGTCTCTACAGCACTCACCAGTTTTCTTCCCAGAAGTCCATAGGTCATCCCTGTAGACTGCCCAAAACTAGTGCCTTACAGCTGTAAAGTTATCATATAGTTATCAACTTAGGATAGTGCCTAAGCAACACACCAAGTAGGAAAACCCTAGATATGGCGTTAGAGACAATGCCATGATAGTCATTTTGCCAGAACATTGGACGTATATAGAATACAGTCCAATTAGATGATTTTTGTGTGAGAACTATATTTTGTATTTTTTTTTAGTTTATGCTTTCATTCCTTTTCGGTTCAGTTCCTTTGACATTTAGGAAGTGATAGAGCCATAAACAACTTCCCCATACAACATTCACTTAGTGCCACAACGCCGCTCATTGGGGAATGAATGTAATTATATATATATATTTCATGAGTGTGTGTGCGTTGTTAACATCTGCCTAAGTTACTGCTCAGATCTTCCAGTCTGGACGACAACCAGACGACGGGTCCGGAACGGCGACCCCAAATCCGGACACCCACGGCCCATCCTTGTGGCGGCATGCCCGCTGTCAGAGAGCCTACCAAGGTAAACCACCAAGGGGGGGACCGCAACGGCGATCACCAACCAGGACATCCCCTGGCCCTCCCTGGGGTACTTTGCAGCTTCCAGGGAACCTACCAAGGTACATCACTAGAAGGGACCGCAACGGCGATCACCAACCGGACATCAACTGCCATCCTTGTGATGGACTGCTCCGCTTTCAGAGAATCCTACCAAGTTCAACCACCAGAGGGGACTGCAACGATGATCTACAAGCAGGACACCACGTGTTCATGATTTTATGTTGATTTGTAACTTGCAGGACAAACAAGATCCAAACCACCAGGGGGGGTATGTCATGACGTTGCCTGCGTGGGTATAGCAAACCCCATCCCCCTCTCCCTGCCTCCCCCTTTGCTCCTTCAACCCATGCTGTGATCACAGAGAGACGTTGTAAATTCCTGAGGATCTCCTCATGGCTAAACAGTATTAAGAGAGAGAGTAAACTTTCAGGACAAAGGAATTCTCTTCCACCTCACAGAACTTGAGGTACGAACAGATTTCATGTTCCGGAAAAAGTATTAAAGGCCGGTGGGGAGTCCAGCTATTAACATGTCCATTGGTCACCATGTGAGAAACTCAGGAGAGACTGTGGGACAACATTACCATACCGCTGTTTATATAATAACCTCAGATATGAGGGTAACATCTGTTTGTTGTATAAAATGAATGAGTGAGTATGATACTGTTTGTATAATTGTGTAATATGATTTTGAACTGTTTAATTAAGGAAAATACAACTCCCGGTTGTATTTGAACTAAATCCAAGGACCGCCCCTGAGCCAGTTGGGTCAGAGACCATGGGACCACCCCTCTCTGCTATCTGAATAAAAGCCAACTCTTAAGAAATTACCCCAGACCATGTTTCTCTCAATCACGAGAGGACAAAGGTTGAGACCATGTTATCCTCCAAGGAGGAGAACGAAGGTTGAGTAGAATTACTTTCTATACCACGTGGTTAAAACTCTTATACCAATAATAACAAGTTTTGATATTGATTACTAGTCTGCAGCTAGGAATTCTGTATCATTGAACGCGAAGAAAGACAACCGCCGAGACAATCATTCTTTAACGAATGTCCATCTGAACAATACACAACCGAGACAGAACTTCACTCCAACCAAAACGAACTTCTCTCCAACGACCAAGGACACACACACTGGACGTAACTATATATATATTGATTGCAATTGTTCCCGAATGAGTGAGCGTTCATGTGTAAGGATTAGCATGTCAATTGTTATAGTTATGGACTCTGTAGTGAATTCTTAGTCGAACGCAACTTTCCCTTTGTCTAACAGCCGCCATGCCGGTTTAGCCCACTAGGGCATATTCCTTCCACCATTTCATGTAACTATTTTAAGTTTGTTTGTTTATGCATTTCTGTGAATTAATTAGTTAGTAATAAATAAATGATTTAAGACAATTGATGTATGGATGACTCATAGTGAAGACTGGGTTCGTGCAGATCAGCGATTTACGACGTTTGGAATGAGACTGACGTAAGGTAGAGTAAATACAAATTGAATTAGAAGACCATTGATCAGATAGGAAAATATCTGAAAGGTTATATTGGGAAATAATAACCTTGTAATCTAATAACTTTCCCTGGTGCCCTCGAATTCATAGTTAATTAATTTCGTTATTACTCAAGGGGTCGCGTAATCCCTAATTATAGGAATCTATGATAAAAACTAGTAAGTCTTCAATTTAACGATAGCAAAGACACGACAATGTCATGTTATACTGAATACCAGTGCTAAATAATTAGTGCATTTTGGGATTTAACAGTGAAAACAGGGTGGTATGTGGTGTGTGTGTATGCATCGTATTTGGGTGTGTGGTGTGTGGTGTGTGCATGGTCGGTGTTTGGTGTGTCGGCATCGAGTAATTGTCTCTGGCCCCCTCCTAGTTAATTCTTATGGCTGCAATCCAAGTAACGGGATGATATGACAACAGCCAGTGAAAGTGCAGGGCGCCAAATTCAAAACAACAGAAATCTCATAATTAAAAATCCTCAGACATACATGTATTTTATACCATTTTAAAGGTAATCTTGTTGTTAATCCCACCAAAGTGTCCGATTTCAAATATGCTTTTCAGCGAAAGCACTACAAACGATTATGTTAGGTCACACCAAACCACAATAAGCACAGCCATTTTTCCAGCGAAAGATAGCAGTCACAAAAAGCAGAAATATAGATAAAATGAATCACTAACCTTTGATGATCTTCATCAGATGACACTCATAGGACTTCATGTTGCACAATACGTGCATGTTTTGTTTGATAAAGTTCATATTTATATAAAGAAATCTGAGTTTACATTGGCGCGTTACATTCACTAGTTCCAAAAACATCCAGTGATAGTGCATAGCCACATCGTTTCAACAGAAATACTCATAATAAATGTAGATGATAATACAAGTTATACACATGGATTTATAGATATACCTCTCCTTAATGCAACCGCTGTGTCAGATTTCAAAAAAACTTTACGGAAAAAGCAAACCATGCAATAATTTAATAATAATAAATAATAATGAGACGGAGCTCAGAACAAGAGTAAATTAGCCACCATGTTGGAGTCAACAGAAACCAGAAATTACATGATAAATATTCCCTTACCTTTGATGAACTTCATCAGAATGCAGTCCTAGGAATCGCAGGTCCACAATAAATGCTTGATTTGTTCGATAATGTCCGTTATTTATGTCCAATTAGCTACTTTGGTTTGCGCGTTTGGTAAACAATTCCAAAGTCACAAAGCGCGTTCACTAAAACGTGGCAAAATGTCCAAAAGTTCCGTAACAGTCAGTAGAAACATGTCAAACGATGTACTGAATCAATCTTTAGAATGTTGTTAACATACATCTTGAATAACGTTCCAACCGGAGAATTACATTGACTTCAGTTGAGCGATGGAACAGAGCTGCCTCTCACGTGAACGCGCTTGGTCAAAGCGTGGTCACCTCATGGCAGTGGTTACTCATTCCTGTCTCCTTCGGCCCCCCTTCACAACAGAGTCATCAGACAAAGTTCTATTGACTGTTGACATCTAGTGTAATTTCAATGGGAGCTTGGTTGAAAAACTACCAGCCTCAGAAAAAATCCAAACAGGAGCTATACAGCAGAGTCTCACAACTCAATCGCTGGTTGAGTCTCACAACTCAATCTCTGCCCCTCCCAAAAGATAGAATTTGTAGATAATTGGCCTTCTTTCTGGGACTCACTGTCACACCCTGACCTTAGAGAGCCTTTTTATTTCTCTATTTGGTTAGGTCAGGGTGTGATGTGGGGTGGGCATTCTATGTTTTGTGTTTCTATGTTTTGGTCGGGTATGGTTCTCAATCAGGGACAGCTGTCTATCGTTGTCTCTGATTGGGAATCATACTTAGGCAGCCTGTTTTCCACCCTAGTTTGTGGGATCTTGTTTTTGCACAGTAGCTGTCTAGCCCTGCAGAACTTTACCTTCGTTTGTATTTTGTTGTTTTGTCGGTGTTCCAGTATTAAATTATCATGAACACTTCCCACGCTGCGCTTTGGTCTCATTCATTCAACGACGGACGTAACACTCACCCACAAACAGGACCAAGCCTGGCCTGCTGAGGAGTGACAGACTCCATCCTAGCTGGAGGGGTGCTCTCAACTTATCTGTGAACATAGACAGGGCTCTGACTGCACAATGAAATAGAGTGCTGGTCAGGCAGCAGGCTGTTTACCAGCCTGCCAGCTTAGTGGAGTCTGGCACTAGCACAGTCAGTGTAGTCAGCTCAGCTATCCCCATTGTCTGTGCCTCGACCTAGGTTGGGCAAAGCTAAACATGCCGTTTTTCACCTTAGCAATCTCACTGGATTTTTTCTTTCTCTCTCTCTCTCTCGGAGGACCTGAGCCCTAGGACCTTGCCTCAGGACTACCTGGCCTGATGACTCCTTGCTGTCCCCAGTCCACCTGGTCGTGCTGCTGCTCCAGTTTCAACTGTTCTGCCTGCGGCTATGGAACCCTGACCTGTTCACTGGACGTGCTACCTGTCCCAGACCTGCTGTTTTCAACTCTCTAGAGACAGCAGGAGCGGTAGAGATACTCTCAATGATCGGCTATGAAAAGCCAACTGACATTTACTCCTGTGGTGCTGACCTGTTGCACCCTCGACAACCACTGTGATTATTATTATTTGACCCTGCTGGTCATTTATGAGCATTTGAACATCTTGGCCATGTTCTGTTATAATCTCCACCCGGCACAGCCAGAAGAGGACTGGCCACCCCTCATAGCCTGGTTCCTCACTAGGTTTCTTCCTAGGTTCTGGCCTTTCTAGGGAGTTTTTCCTAGCCACCGTGCTTCTACACCTGCATTGCTTGCTGTTTGGGGTTTTAGGCTGGGTTTCTGTACAGCACTTTGAGATATCAGCTGATGTAAGAAGTGCTATACAAATACATTTGATTGAATTTGATTGATATGCTTGGTGTGTGTGGTGGGTGTGTGGGTGTGTGGGTGTGTGGGTGAGGGTGGTGGGGGGGGGTGTACATGTGTGGTGTGTGTGGTGTGTTTGTGGGTGTGTGTGGTATGTGTGGTGTGTAGGTGCAGGTGTGTGGGTGTGTGTAGGTGTGGGTGTGTTGGTGTGTAGGTTTGGGTGTGGGTGTGTTGGTGAGGGTGGTGGGGGGGGGGGGTGTGGTGTGTGTGGTGTGTTTGTGGGTATGTGTGGTGTGTTGGGGTGTGTAGGTTTGGGTGTGTGGGTGTGTGAGTGTGTAGGTTTGGGTGTGTGGGTGTGTTGGTGTGTAGGTTTGGGTGTGTGGGTGTGTGGTGGTGGTGTGTGTGGGTGTGTAGGTTTGGGTGTGTGGGTGTGTGGTGGTGTGTGTGTGGGTGTGTGGGTGGGTGTGTGGTGGTGTGTGTGTGGGTGTGTAGGTTTGGGTGTGTGGGTGTGTGGTGGTGTGTGTGTGGGTGTGTAGGTTTGGGTGTGTGGGTGTGTGGTGGTGTGTGTGTGGGTGTGTAGGTTTGGGTGTGTGGGTGTGTGGTGGTGTGTGTGTGGGTGTGTAGGTTTGGGTGTGTGGGTGTGTGGTGGTGTGTGTGTGGGTGTGTAGGTTTGGGTGTGTGGGTGTGTGGTGGTGTGTGTGTGGGTGTGTAGGTTTGGGTGTGTGGGTGTGTGGGTGTGTGGTGGTGTGTGTGTGGGTGTGTGTGGGTGTGTGGGTTTGGGTGTGTGGGTGTGTGGGTGTGTGGTGGTGTGTGTGTGGGTGTGTAGGTTTGGGTGTGTGGGTGTGTGGTGGTGTGTGTGTGTGGGTGTGTGGTGGTGTGTGTGTAGGTGTGGGTGTGTTGGTGTGTAGGTTTGGGTGTGTGGGTTTGTGTGTGTGTGTGTGTGTGGGGGGGTGTGTGGTGGTGTGTGTGTGGTTGTGTGGTGGTGTGTGTGTGGGTGTGTAGGTTTGGGTGTGTGGGTGTGTGGGTTTGGGTGTGTGTGTGTGTGGTGGGGTGGGTGTGTTGGTGTGTTGGTGTGTGGGGGTGGGTGTGTGGTGTGTAGGTTTGGGTGTGTGGGTGTGTGGTGTGTAGGTTTGGGTGTGTGGTGGGGTGGGTGTGTTGGTGTGTGGGGGTGGGTGTGTTGGTGTGTGGGGGTGGGTGCGTACCTGAGGCCTTGCTCTGTTGTAGAGCGGTGATGACTGTCTGAACAGCCGAACTCAGGTTGGCAACAGTCTTTTCTACTGACGAGAACCTGCTGTCTGTTTTCCTATCTACACACACACACACACGGAAACCATTTACACACACACCATGCAGACACGCGCACACACACACACACACACACACACACACACACACACACACACACACACACACACACACACACACACACACACACACACACACACACACACACACACACACACACACACACACACACACACACACACGAGAGCATGGGTTAGACACAATAGTGTGAGTGTGCGAGTGTAGATGCGTGTGTACTCACTGCTGACGGAGACAAAGATGATCAGAGCCAATAGGAAGAAAGCAGAGAGAACAGGCCCCGCCAACATCCATCTCCCTCGGCCTGATCGGTGCGCTAGGCCTAACCCCGACTCCTGCTCTACACACAGACAAAAACACACAGAGAGACACACACACACACAATCACACACACACACGAACAAACACACACTTCATATGTTACGCTATGCTCTAACCCAGTGGTTCTCAAACCTCTCCTCACATTGGGACTCTAACCCAGTGGTTCTCAAACCTCTCCTCACATTGGGACTTTAACCCAGTGGTCCTCAAACCTCTCCTCACATTGGGACTCTAACCCAGTGGTCCTCAAACCTCTCCTCACATTGGGACTCTAACCCAGTGGTCCTCAAACCTCTCCTCACATTGGGACTTTAACCCAGTGGTCCTCAAACCTCTCCTCACATTGGGACTCTAACCCAGTGGTCCTCAAACCTCTCCTCACATTGGGACTCTAACCCAGTGGTCCTCAAACCTCTCCTCACATTGGGACTTTAACCCAGTGGTCCTCAAACCTCTCCTCACATTGGGACTCTAACCCAGTGGTCCTCAAACCTCTCCTCACATTGGGACTTTAACCCAGTGGTCCTCAAACCTCTCCTCAGGTACTCTAACCCAGTGGTCCTCAAACCTCTCCTCTCCTCAGGTACTCTAACCCAGTGGTCCTCAAACCTCTCCTCACATTGGGACTTTAACCCAGTGGTCCTCAAACCTCTCCTCAGGTACTCTAACCCAGTGGTCCTCAAACCTCTCCTCTCCTCAGGTACTCTAACCCAGTGGTCCTCAAACCTCTCCTCTCCTCAGGTACTCTAACCCAGTGGTCCTCAAACCTCTCCTCTCCTCAGGTACTCTAACCCAGTGGTCCTCAAACCTCTCCTCTCCTCAGGTACTCTAACCCAGTGGTCCTCAAACCTCTCCTCTCCTCAGGTACTCTAACCCAGTGGTTCTCAAACCTCTCCTCACATTGGGACTCTAACCCAGTGGTTCTCAAACCTCTCCTCAGGTACTCTAACCCAGTGGTCCTCAAACCTCTCCTCACATTGGGACTTTAACCCAGTGGTCCTCAAACCTCTCCTCATATTGGGACTTTAACCCAGTGGTCCTCAAACCTCTCCTCTCCTCAGGTACTCTAACCCAGTGGTCCTCAAACCTCTCCTCTCCTCAGGTACTATAACCCAGTGGTCCTCAAACCTCTCCTCACATTGGGACTTTAACCCAGTGGTCCTCAAACCTCTCCTCTCCTCAGGTACTCTAACCCAGTGGTCCTCAAACCTCTCCTCACATTGGGACTCTAACCCAGTGGATCTCAAATCTCTCCTCAGGTACTCTAACCCAGTGGATCTCAAACCTCTCCTCTCCTCAGGTACTCTAACCCAGTGGTCCTCAAACCTCTCCTCACATTGGGACTCTAACCCAGTGGATCTCAAATCTCTCCTCAGGGACTCTAACCCAGTGGTCCTCAAACCTCTCCTCACATTGGGACTTTAACCCAGTGGTTCTCAAACCTCTCCTCAGGTACTCTAACCCAGTGGTTCTCAAACCTCTCCTCACATTGGGACTTTAACCCAGTGGTCCTCAAACCTCTCCTCAGGTACTCTAACCCAGTGGATCTCAAACCTCTCCTCAGGTACTCTAACCCAGTGGATCTCAAACCTCTCATCTCCTCAGGACTCTAACCCAGTGGATCTCAAACCTCTCCTCTCCTCAGGTACTTTAACCCAGTGGATCTCAAATCTCTCCTCAGGTACCTCCAGCTTTTCCCTGTATTGGACTTATTTATTAGCGCTAAGACACCTGATTCAACTTGTCAACTAATCATCAAGCCCTTGACTAGGTCAATCAGGTGAGCTAGTTCAGGGCAAAATCAAAGTTGTGAAACGTCTGGTGTCCCAAGGAGAGTTTTGGGAAGCACTGGTCTAAAGCACTGAAACATCACACACACAACCACACACACACACACCACACACACTACACACACAACCACACACACACACACCACACACACAATCACACACACACACACACACACACACACACACACACAATCACACAAACACTACACACACAAACTACACACACAATCACACACACACACACACACTACAAACACAATCACACACACTACACAAACACTACACACACAATCACACACACACAATCACACACACACACACACCACACACAATCACACACACACTACACAAACAACCACACACACACACACCATACACACTATACACATAACCACACATAACCACACAACCCCACAAACACCATGCACACACACACACACCATACACACTCCACACACACAACCAAACACAAGCACCACACACACAACCACACCCCATACACACTCCACACACACAACCAAACACAAGAACCACACACACAACCACACACATCACACACACATCACACACCTTTGGTCCAGAAGGGTCGGTTGTCGCTGGTGTCTGTATTTTGGAAGTCGTCATGATATTCTGTAGTCATAATAACAGACCCCTGGACGGACCCCGGCTCCACAGCCTCCTTCATCACAACCTATAGATAGAGTTCTATTCTATAGATATTAGAGTTCTATTCTATAGATATTAGAGTTCTATTCTATAGATATTAGAGTTCTATTCTATAGATATTAGAGTTCTATTCTATAGATATTAGAGTTCTATTCTATAGATATTAGAGTTCTGTTCTATAGATATTAGAGTTCTGTTCTCTAGTGAGTGGATGGAAATCCAGAGTGCGTTCGCGACTAAGTCTCTTCGTGGTGTGTGTTTGGGACCCAAACTATCGGTCACTGCACCCCATCCTGCACTTTGAGCCACTTACTGAGTGTGTGTGAGTGTTTACCCTAACAGTAAAACTAACATTGGGACACGTGTGAGAGAGACCAGCTTTGTCTATCTCTCTCTGAGGTCAGTCAGGTCTCACGTTGTTGAAGAGCCCTTAATGCTACTCAATCAAATCAAATTGTCTTTGTCACATGCGCCGAATACAACAGGTGTAGGACCTTACAGTGAAATGCTGACTGACGAGCCCTTAATCAACAATGCAGTTTTAAGAAAAATACATGTTAAGTAAAAAGTAGATAAGGAAAAATATAAGAAATAAAAGTAACAAATAATTAAAGAGCAGCAGTAAAATAACAATAGCGAGGCTATATAGAGGGGATACCAGTATAGAGTCAATGTGCGGGGGCACCCGTTAGTCGAGGTAATATGTACATGTAGGTAGAGTTAATTAAGTGACTATGCATAGATAACAACAGAGAGTAGCAGTGGTGTAAAATAGGGGGGGGGGGGGTGGGGGGGCAATGCAAAGAGTCTGGGTAGCCATTTGGTTAGCTGTTCAGGAGTCTTATGGCTTGGAGGTGGAAGCTGTTGAGAAGCCGTTTGGACCTAGACTTGGCGCTCCGGTACCGCTTGCCGTGCGCTAGCAGAGAAAACAGTCTATGGCTAGGTTTTTAGGGCCTTCCTCTGACACCGCCTGGTATAGAGGTCCTGGATGGCAGGAAGCTTGGCCCCAGTGATGTACTGGGCTGAAAGCACTACTCTCTGTAGTGCCTTGCGGTCGAGGCCGAGCAATTGCCATACCAGGCGGTGATGCAACCAGTCAGGATGCTCTCCATGGTGCAGCTGTAGAACTTTTTGAGGATCTGAGGACCCATGCCAAATCTTTTCAGTCTCCTGAGGGGGAATAGGTTTTGTCATGCCCTCTTCACAACTGTCTTGGTGTGCTTGGACCATGTTAGTTTGTTGGTGATGTGGACACCATGGAACTTGAAGCTCTCAACCTGCTCCACTACAGCCCCGTCGATGAGAATGGGAGCGTGCTCGGTCCTCCTTTTCCTGTAGTCCACAATCATCACCTTTGTCTTGATCACGTTGAGGGAGAGGCTGTTGTCCTGGCACCACACGGCCAGGTCTCTGACCTCCTCCTTATAGGCTGTCTCGTCATTTTCGGTGATCAGGCCAACGACTGTTGTGTCATCATCAACCTTAATGATGGTGTTGGAGTCGTGCCTGGCCGTGCAATCATGAGTGAACAGGGAGTACAGGAGGGGACTGAGCACGCACCCCCGAGGGGCCCCAGTGTTGAGGATCAGCGTGGCAAATGTGTTGTTACCTACCCTTACCACCTGGGGGCGGCAAGTCAGGAAGTCCAGGATACAGTTGCAGAGGGAGATGTTTAGTCCCAGGGTCCTTAGCTTAGTGATGAGCTTTGAGGGCACTATGGTGTTGAACGCTGAGCTGTAGTCAATGAATAGCATTCTCACGTAGGTGTTCCTTTTGTCCAGGTGGGAAAGGGCAGTGTGAAGTGCAATAGAGATTGCATCATCTGCGGATCTGTTGGGGTGGTATGTAAATTGGAGTGGATCTAGGGTTTCTGGGATGATGGTGTTGATGTGAGCCATGACCAGCCTTTCAAAGCACTTCATGTCTACAGACATGAGTGCTACGGATTGGTAGTCATTTAGGCAGGTTACCTTTGTGTTCTTGGGCACAGGGACTATGGTGGTCCGCTTGAAACATGTTGGAATTAAAATCAAATCAAAGTTTATTTGTCACGTGCACCAAATACATGAAATACTTACTTACAGGCCCTAACCAACAGTGCAATTCTTAAGTAAAAAATAGGTATTAGGTGAACAATAGATACAGTGGGGAGAACAAGTATTTGATACACTGCCGATTTTGCAGGTTTTCCTACTTACAAAGCATGTAGAGGTCTGTAATTTCTATCATGGGTACACTTCAACTATGAGAGACGGAATCTAAAACAAAAATCCAGAAAATCACATTGTATGATTTTTAAGTAATTAATTTGCATTTTATTGCATGACATAAGTATTTGATCATTTACATTTACATTTAAGTCATTTAGCAGACGCTCTTATCCAGAGCGACTTACAAATTGGTGCATTCACCTTATGACATCCAGTGGAACAACCACTTTACAATAGTGCATCTAAATCTTTTAAGGGGGGGGGGGGGGGTCAGAAGGATTACTTTATCCTATCCTAGGTATTCCTTGAAGAGGTGGGGTTTCAGGTGTCTCCGGAAGGTGGTGATTGACTCCGCTGTCCTGGCGTCGTGAGGGAGTTCACCTACCAACCAGTAAGAATTCCGGCTCTCACAGACCTGTTAGTTTTTCTTTAAGAAGCCCTCCTGTTCTCCACTCATTACCTATATTAACTGCACCTGTTTGAACTCGTTACCTGTATAAAAAACACCTGTCCACACACTCAATCAAACAGACTCCAACCTCTCCACAATGGCCAAGACCAGAGAGCTGTATAAGGACATCAGGGATAAAATTGTAGACATGCAACAGGCTGGGATGGGCTACAGGACAATAGGCAAGCAGCTTGGTGAGAAGGCAACAACTGTTGGCGCAATTATTAGAAAATGGAAGAAGTTCAAGATGACGGTCAATCACCCTCGGTCTGGGGCTCCATGCAAGATCTCACCTCGTGGGGCATCAATGATCATGAGGAAGGTGAGTTATCAGCCCAGAACTACACGGCAGGACCTGGTCAATGACCTGAAGAGAGCTGGGACCACAGTCTCAAAGAAAACCATTAGTAACACACTACACCGTCATGGATTAAAATCCTGCAGCGCACGCAAGGTCCACCTGCTCAAGCCAGCGCATGTCCAGGCCCGTCTGAAGTTTGCCAATGACCATCTGGATGATCCAGAGGAGGAATGGGAGCAGGTCATGTGGTCTGATGAGACAAAAATAGAGCTTTTTGGTCTAAACTCCACTCGCCGTGTTTGGAGGAAGAAGAAGGATGAGTACAACCCCAAGAACACCATCCCAACCGTGAAGCATGGAGGTGGAAACATCATTCTTTGGGGATGCTTTTCTGCAAAGGGTACAGGATGACTGCACCGTATTGAGGGGAGGATGGATGGGGCCATGTATCGCGAGATCTTGGCCAACAACCTCCTTCCCTCAGTAAGAGCATTGAAGATGGGTCGTGGCTGGGTCTTCCAGCATGACAACGACCCGAAACACACAGCCAGGGCAACTAAGGAGTGGCGCCGTAAGAAGCATCTCAAGGTCCTGGAGTGGCCTAGCCAGTCTCCAGACCTGAACCCAATAGAAAATCTTTGGAGGGAGCTGAAAGTCCGTATAGCCCCGCGACAGCCCCGAAACCTGAAGGATCTGGAGAAGATCTGTATGGAGGAGTGGGCCAAAATCCCTGCTGCAGTGTGTGCAAACCTGGTCAAGAACTACAGGAAACGTATGATCTCTGTAATTGCAAACAAAGGTTTCTGTACCAAATATTAAGATCTGCTTTTCTGATGTATCAAATACTTATGTCATGCAATAAAATGCAAATTAATTACTTAAAAATCATACAATGTGATTTTCTGGATTTTTGTTTTAGATTCCGTTTCTCACAGTTGAAGTGTACCTATGATAAAAATTACAGACCTCTACATGCTTTGTAAGTAGGAAAACCTGCAAAATCAGCAGTGTATCAAATACTTGTTCTCCCCACTGTAAGTAAGGATATAAAAAAACAACAGTAAAAAGACAGTGAATAATAACAGTAACGAGGCTATATATAGTAGAGAGGCTATAACAGTAGCAAGGCTATATACAGGCATCGGTTAGTCGGGCTAATTGAGTTAGTATATACTTGTAGGTATGGTTATTACAAACTCAGACAGGGAGAGGTTGAAAATGTCAGTGAAGTCACTTGCCAGTTGGTCAGCGCATGCTAGGAGTACACGTCCTTGTAATCCGTCTGTGAATGTTGACCTGTTTAAAGGTCTTACTCACGTCGGCTATGGAGAGCGTGATCACACAGTCGTCCGAAACAGATGATGAGGTCAGTCAGGTCGCATGCTGTTAAAGAGCTACTCAACTAGACCACACCATTAACTATACCGAATGTATAAAAAAATACAAATCTGAAATATCACATTTACATAATTATTCAGACCCTTTCCTCATTACTTTTGATGAAGCACCTTTGGCAGCGATTACAGCCTCGAGTCTTCTTGGTGTCAATGCTGTCCTGTTAGGATCAGACTAGCCGGGGGTGACAGTAACCAGGCCACAGAGGGGAGAGGGGGAGCTGCTGAATGGTTGACAGTTCACACCCTGTTGTAAATTACAGGATAAGGAGACGTTCTCCTCCCCAGTATTTAATGAACAAATCTTAATATATTTTATATTCTTCAAATAGCCACCCTTTGCCTTGATGACGGCTGTTTTCATTCAACAGCAGCTGAACTAGGACAGCAGGGAATCCAGATGCAAGGTATTTTGTCCTGCTATGCTCTAAAACCAGACTGGTGCAGTAAAAATAGTGAGAAGTTAAAAAAGTTCTGACTCAAGGATTAACATTTTGGAAAGGCAAGATACTATTTAAAAAAATTACAATAATACTAACAAAAGTTTAAAAAAATATATTATTATTATTTTAGCTTTTTTTTTTAATTAAACCTTTATTTTGAGTAGGGAAGTCATGCTAGGGTCTATTTTACAGATGAGCCCTAAATAAATACATGAAACACATACAATTTAAAAACTTACAAAACATATTTTAAAAAACAGACACATTTATCAACATAGAGGTCTCTGATCATTACTCTGAACTATATAATTGACTAGCTGACATTGTTCTTTACAGGGTCAAGTATATTTGTCCAGGCCTCAACTTTTTCAAGCAGACATTTGCTTCCTGCAACACAAACTCTAAAAAGTTCTGGGACACTGTAAAGTCCATGGAGAATAAGAGCACCTCCTCCCAGCTGCCCACTGCACTGAGGATAGGAAACTCTGTCACCACCGATAAATCCACTATAATTGAGAATTTCAATAAGCATTTTTCTACGGCTGGCCATGCTTTCCATCTGGCTACCCCTACCCCGGTCAACAGCCCTGCACCCCCCACAGCAACTCGCCCAAGCCTCCCCCATTTCGCCTTCACCCAAATCCAGATAGCTGATGTCCTGAAAGAGCTGCAAAATCTGGACCCTTACAAATCAGCCGGGCTAGACAATCTGGACCCTTTCTTTCTAAAATGATCTGCCGAAATTGTTGCAACCCCTATTTCTAGCCTGTTCAACCTCACTTTCGTGTCGTCTGAGATTCCCAAAGACTGGAAAGCAGCTGCGGTCATCCCCCTCTTCTCTCTCTCTGACCCAAACTGCTACAGACCTATATCTATCCTACCCTGCCTTTCTAAGGTCTTCGAAAGCCAAGTCAACAAACAGATTACCGACCATTTTGAATCCCACTTCACCTTCTCCGCTATGCAATCTGGTTTCAGAGCTGGTCATGGGTGCACCTCAGCCACGCTCAAGGTCCTAAACGATATCTTAACCGCCATCGATAAGAGACATTACTGTGCAGCCGTCTTCATCGACCTGGCCAAGGCTTTTGACTCTGTCAATCACCACATCCTCATCGGCAGACTCGACAGCCTTGGTTTCTCTAATGATTGCCTCGCCTGGTTCACCAACTACTCAGATCGAGTTCAGTGTGTCAAATCGGAGGGTCTGTTGTCCGGGCCTTTGGCAGTCTCTATGGGGGTGCCACAGGGTTCAATTCTCAGGCCGACTCTCTTCTCTGTATACATCAATGATGTCGCTCTTGCTGCTGGTGAGTCTCTGATCCACCTCTACGCAGATGAAACCATTCTGTATACTTCTGGCCCTTCTTTGGACACTGTGTTAACAACCCTCCAGATGAGCTTCAATGCCATACAACTCTCCTTCCGTGGCCTCCAACTGCTCTTAAATACAAGTACAAACTAAATGCATGCTCTTCAACCGATTGCTGCCTGCACCTGCCCGCCCGTCCACCATCACTATTCTGGACGGTTCTGACTTAGAATATGTGGACATCTACAAATACCTAGGTGTCTGGCTAGACTGTAAACTCTCCTTCCAGACTCACATCACACATCTCCAATCAATTTCCATCCCGTTCTCTCTCTCTCCCCCCATCTCTTTCTATCCTGTTCTCTCTCTCTTCCCTCATCTCTTTCTATCCTGTTCTCTCTCTCTCTCCCCCCATCTCTTTCTATCCTGTTCTCTCTCTCTCTCCCCCATCTCTTTCTATCCTGTTCTCTCTCTCTTCCCCATCTCTTTCTATCCTGTTCTCTCTCTCTTCCCCCCCATCTCTTTCATCCTGTTCTCTCTCTCTTCCCCCATCTCTTTCTATCCTGTTCTCTCTCTCTTCCCCCCATCTCTTTCTATCCTGTTCTCTCTCTCTTCCCCCCATATTTTTCTATCCTGTTCTCTCTCTCTTCCCACCATATTTTTCTATCCTCTTCTCTCTCTCTCTCCCCCATCTATTTATATCCTGTTCTCTCTCTCTCTTCCCCCATCTCTTTCCATCCTGTTCTCTCTCTCTTCCCCATCTCTTTCATCCTGTTCTCTCTCTCTCTTCCCCCATCTCTTTCTATCCTCTTCTCTCTCTTCCCACCATCTTTTTCTATCCTGTTCTCTCCCTCTTCATTTTTATTCTTGTTGTTGTTTTTACAACAATGTTCCTTCGATTCTTTAGAAGGTTCCAAAGGTTCCACATGGAATGTCTCAGGCAACAATACAGATGATGTGTCACGATCGTCTTGAGTGGAAGAAGTGGACCAAGGTGCAGCATGTGAAAAATACATTCTCTTTTATTTGAGAATAAAGAAAAACACGAAACGAACACTATTATAAACCTAAACAAAACAACAAACGATCGTGAAGCTATAAACGTAAGTGCATACACAAGCTACAAACGTACAACATAGACAATTACCCACAAAACCCAAATGCCTATGGCTGCCTTAAATATGGCTCTCAATCAGAGACAATAAACCACAGCTGCCTCTAATTGAGAACCAATCTAGGCAGCCATAGACATACAAACACCTAGACAAGACACTGACCCCTAGACAAACCAAAACACATACATTCCCCATGTCACACCCTGACCTAACTAAAATAATAATGAAAACAAAGATAACTAAGGCCAGGATGTGACATGATGATGTCACTATATTGTCATTATTAACCACATCTAGTTTATACATTTGTGGCCAAATATATCTGTACCCTTGCACTTTTCTTCAATAATTCCCTAGTTCTTCTAAAATAAGTTGAAATTGAAAAAGCGTTTGGAATCCACAACACCTTGTTATTGGATTTTCCACATTGCAGAACCAAACATTTTTTTTTTTGTAAATTTAAGTTTACAATTTTAGTTTGTAGACAAATGGCATTGGCACAATGATTGGCAACCTGGAGCTTGTACTTGCACTGCCTTTTGCCAAGATCACTGTAGACAAACGCTTGCAGCCATCAATGAGCTTGCTGCACCTTTCTATTGGCAATTTGGCCCACTTTCAGCAGCAGACTACTTTAACTCTTACATTTGTTGAGGGGTGCCCTCCACCCACTGCTGTTTTCAGCTCTCGCCATTGGTTTTGCATGTGAATCAGATCTGGACTCTTCACTTGCCACTCCAGAACTTTTCTTCTAGAACAAATCCTGGGTGCTTTTTGATGTGTGTTTGGGGTTGTCGTCCTGCTGGAAGACCCACAACCTTCAACGGAGACCCAGTTAGTGGGATTAGGGTGGTTAGGGATGGGGAGTTAGGGTGTTCATGGGATTGGGACTGGGATTCTCTGCCTCTAACCCTATTACAGGGGCTGAGTCACTGGCTTACTGGTGCTCTTCCATGCCGTCCCTAGGAGGGGTGCGTCACTTGAGTGGGTTGAGTTACTGACGTGATCTTCCTGTCTGGGTTGGCGCCCCCCCCTTGGTTTGTGCTGTGGTGGAGATCTTTGTGGGCTATACTCGGCCTTGTCCCAGGATGGTAAGTTGGTGGTTGAAGATATCCCTCTAGTGGTGTGGGGGCTGGGCTTTGGCAAAGTGGGTGGGGTTATATCCTGCCTGGTTGGCCCTGTCCAGGGGTATCGTCGGACGGGGCCACAGTGTCTCCTGACCCCTCCTGTCTCAGCCTCCAGTATTTATGGTGCAGTAGTTTATGTGTCGGGGGGCTAGGGTCAGTTGGTTATATCTGGAGTACTTCTACTGTCTTACCCGGTGTCCTGTGTGAATTTAAGTATGCTCTCTCTAATTCTTTCCTTCTCTCTTTCGGAGGACCTGAGCCCTAGGACCATGCGTCAGGACTACCGGGCATGATGAATCCTTGCTGTCCCCAGTCCACCTGGCCTTGCTGCTGTTCCAGTTTCAACTGTTCTGCCTGCGGCTATGGAACCCTAACCTGTACACCGGACGTGCTACCTGTCCCAGACCTGCTGTTTTCAACTCTCTAGAGACAGCAGGAGCGGTAGAGATACTCTCAATGATCGGCTATGAAAAGCCAAGTGACATTTACTCCTGATTATTATTTGACCATGCTGGTCATTTATGAACATTTGAACATCTTGGCCATGTTCTGTTATAATCTCCACCCGGCACAGCCAGAAGAGGACTGGCCACCCCTCATAGCCTGGT
Organism: Salvelinus alpinus; assembly: GCF_045679555.1. Classification (NCBI taxonomy): domain Eukaryota; kingdom Metazoa; phylum Chordata; class Actinopteri; order Salmoniformes; family Salmonidae; genus Salvelinus; species Salvelinus alpinus. The sequence continues at coordinate 74,422,451 of NC_092096.1, forward strand.
TCCTCTCTAGGTTTCTTCCTAGGTTTTGGCCTTTCTAGGGAGTTTTTCATAGCCACCGTGCTTCTACACCTGCATTGCTTGCTGTTTGGGGTTTTAGGCTGGGTTTCTGTACAGCACTTCGAGATATTAGCTGATGTACGAAGGGCTATATAAAATAAATTAGATTTTTTGATTTTTCTTCAGGGTTAGGGTGTTCCGGGTTAGGGTGGTTAGGGAGATTAGGGTTAGGTGGATTAGGATTAGGGCGGTTAGGGTTAGGGGGATTATGGTGGTTAGGGTGTTAAGGGTTAGGGTGGTTAGGGGATTAGGGTGGTTAGGATTAGGGGCATTAGGGTGGTTATGGTTAGGCGATTAGGGTTAGGGTGGTTAGGATGTTTAAGGTTAGGGTGGTTAGGGTTAGGTTGGTTAGGGTGGTTAGGGTTAGGGGGATAAGGGTGGTTAGGTGGATAAGGGTGGTTAGGGGTATAAGGGTGGTTAGGGTGGTTAGGGTTCAGGTGGTTAGGAGGATTAGGGGAATTAGGGTGGTTATGGTTAGGGGAATAGAGTGGTTAGGATTAGGGGGATTATGGTGGTTAGGGTTAGGGGGATTATGGTGGTTAGGGTTAGGGGGATTATGGTTAGGGAGGTTAGGATGTTTAAGGTTAGGGTGTTTAGGATTAGGGGGATTAGGGTGGTCATTGGGATTAGGGTGGTTATTGGGATTAGGTTGGTTAGGGGTATTAGGGTTAGGGGGATTAGGGTGGTTAGGGTTAGAGGGATTAGGGTGGTTAGGGTTAGAGGGATTAGGGTGGTTAGGGTTAGAGGGATTAGGGTGGTTAGGGTTAGAGGGATTAGGGTTAGGGTTAGGTGGATCAGGGTGATTAGGGTTAGGGTTAGGTGGATTAGGGTTAGGGTTAGGTGGATTAAGGTTGGTTATGGTTAGGGGGTTAGGGTGGTTAGGGTTAGGTTGGTTAGGGTGGTTAGGGTTAGGTTGGTTAGGGTGGTTAGGGTTAGGGAAATTAGGGTGGTTAGCTTGGTTGTAGGTGGTTAGGGGATTAGGGTGTTGTGGTTAGGGTGGTTAGGATTAGGCGGATTAGGGTGGTTATGGTTAGGGGAATAGGGTGGTTAGGATTAGGGGGATTAGGGTGGTTATGGTTAGGGGAATAGGGTGGTTAGGATTAGGGGGATTAGGGTGGTTAGGGGGATTATGGTGGTTAGGATTAGGGGGATTAGGGTGGTTAGGATTAGGGGGATTAGGGTGGTTAGGGTTAGGGGAATAGGGTGTTTGGGATTAGGGGGATTAGGGTGGTCATTGGGATTAGGGTGGTTAGGGGGATTAGGGTGGTTATTGGGATTAGGGTGGTTAGGGGGATTAGGGTGGTTATTGGGATTAGGGTGGTTAGGGGGATTAGGGTGGTTATTGGGATTAGGGTGGTTAGGGGGATTAGGGTGGTTAGGGGGATTAGGGTGGTTAGGGGGATTAGGGTTAGGGAGGTTAGGATGTTTAAGGTTATGGTGTTTGGGATTAGGGGGATTAGGGTGGTGTCACGAACCGGCTCAAAGCCCGTAACAAAAGGGAGACAACGTGGAGATAAGGAATAACAAAATATATTTATTAACTAAGGTAACCTGAATGAAATTAACAATGGTGTGTGTAATCAGTAATCAGTAATGTAAGTGAGTGTTTTGCTTGCATAAATGTGATAATGCAGTGTGTTGAAAGGTGCTAAAGCAAACAACCAAAAAACCACAACAAAATCTATGACGGTGTCTGCATGGAGAGAGTCTCCTCCATGAATGGGGAAGTGGTGTATTTATCCTGGGAGACACCGGGCCCAGGTGTGTCTGCATGGAGAGAGTCTCCTCCATGAATGGGGAAGTGGTGTATTTATCCTGGGAGACACCGGGCCCAGGTGTGTCTGCATGGAGAGATTCTCCTCCATGAATGGGGAAGTGGTGTATTTATCCTGGGAGACACCGGGCCCAGGTGTGTCTGCATGGAGAGAGTCTCCTCCATGAATGGGGAAGTGGTGTATTTATCCTGGGAGACACCGGGCCCAGGTGTGTCTGCATGGAGAGAGTCTCCTCCATGAATGGGGAAGTGGTGCATTTATCCTGGGAGACACCGGGCCCAGGTGTGTCTGCATGGAGAGAGTCTCCTCCATGAATGGAGAAGTGGTGTATTTATCCTGGGAGACACTGGGCCCAGGTGTGTCTGCATGGAGAGAGTCTCCTCCATGAATGGGGAAGTGGTGCATTTATCCTGGGAGACACTGGGCCCAGGTGTGTCTGCATGGAGAGAGTCTCCTCCATGAATGGGGAAGTGGTGTATTTATCCTGGGAGACACTGGGCCCAGGTGTGTCTGCATGGAGAGAGTCTCCTCCATGAATGGGGAAGTGGTGTATTTATCCTGGGAGACACTGGGCTCCAGGTGTGTCTGCATGGAGAGAGTCTCCTCCATGAATGGGGAAGTGGTGTATTTATCCTATGACACAGTGGGCCCAGGTGTTTCCCATGTAGCTGACGACCCTCCCAACTCCGCCCACCGGCATCCTAATAAGGAATCAAGAACAAAGAGAGAATACGGCAGACAGAGTGTGAGGGTCGTCACAGTGGTTAGGGTTAGGGTATTTATCCTGGGAGACACTGGGTTAGGGTTAGGGGGTTAGGGTTAGGGGGTTAGGGTGGTTAGGGTGGTTAAGGGGTTAGGGTGGTTAGGGTGGTTAGGGTGGTTAGGGTTAGGGGGTTAGGGTGGTTAGGGTGGTTAGGGTGGTTAGGGTGGTTAGGGTGGTTAGGGGGGTTAGGGTGGTTAGGGTGGTTAGGGTGGTTAGGGTGGTTAGGGTGGTTAGGGGGTTAGGGTGGTTAGGGGGTTAGGGTGGTTAGGGGGTTAGGGTTAGGGGGTTAGGGTTAGGGGGTTAGGGTGGTTAGGGTTAGGGGGTTAGGGGGTTAGGGTTAGGGGGTTAGGGGGTTAGGGTGGTTAGGGTGATTAGGGTTAGGTTGGTTAGGTTGGTTAGGGTTAGAGGGATTAGGGTGGTTAGGGTGGTTAGGGTGGTTAGGGGGTTAGGGTTAGGGGGTTAGGGTGGTTAGGTTGGTTAGGGTTAGGGGGTTAGGGTGGTTAGGTTGGTTAGGGTGATTAGGGTTAGGTTGGTTAGGTTGGTTAGGGTTAGGTTGGTTAGGGTTAGGGGGTTAGGGTGGTTAGGTTGGTTAGGGTTAGGGGGTTAGGGTGGTTAGGGTGATTAGGGTTAGGTTGGTTAGGGTGGTTAGGGTTAGAGGGATTAGGGTGGTTAGGTTGGTTAGGGTTAGGGGGTTAGGGTGGTTAGGGTGATTAGGGTTAGGTTGGTTAGGGTGGTTATGGTTAGGTTGGTTAGGGTGTTTAGGGATAGGTTGGTTAGGGTTGTTAGGGTTAGGGAAATTAGGGTGGTTAGCTTGGTTTTAGGTGGTTAGGGGATTAGGGTGTTAGGGTTAGGGTGATTAGGGTGGTTAGGGTGTTAAGGATAGGGTGATTAGGGTGGTTAGGGTTAGGTTGGTTAGGGTGGTTAGGTTGGTTAGGGTTAGAGGGATTAGGGTGGTTAGGGTGGTTAGGGTTAGGTTGGTTAGGGTGGTTAGGGTGGTTAGGGTTAGAGGGATTAGGGTGGTTAGGGTGGTTAGGGTGGTTAGGGTTAGGTTGGTTAGGTTGGTTAGGGTTAGAGGGATTAGGGTGGTTAGGGTGGTTAGGGTTAGGGTGATTAGGGCGGTTAGGTTGGTTAGGGTGGTTATGTTGGTTAGGTTGGTTAGGGTGGTTAGGTTGGTTAGGGTGATTAGGGTGAATAGGTTGGTTAGGGTGATTAGGTTGGTTAGGGTGGTTAGGGTGATTAGGGTGGTTAGGTTGGTTAGGTTGGTTAGGGTGGTTAGGTTGGTTAGGTTGGTTAGGGTGGTTAGGTTGGTTAGGGTGATTAGGGTGGTTAGGGTGGTTAGGGTGATTAGGGTGGTTAGGTTGGTTAGGTTGGTTAGGGTGGTTAGGTTGGTTAGGGTGATTAGTGTGGTTAGGGTGGTTAGGGTGATTAGGGCGGTTAGGGTTAGGGTGATTAGGGTGGTTAGCTTGGTTTTAGGTGGTTAGGGGATTAGGGGATTAGGGTGTTTAGGGTTAGGTTGGTTAGGGTGGTTATTTAAAAAATATATATATTTCACCTTATTTTAACCAGGTAGGCTAGTTGAGAACAAGTTCTCATTTACAACGGCGACCTGGCCAAGATAAAGCAAAGCAGTGCGACACAAACAACATCACAGAGTTAGAGACCTGACTGCCCATCTATCTTCAGATTTCGTTGTTAGGTGACCTAAACTGGGATATGCTTAACACCCCGGCAGTCCTACAATCTAAACTAGATGCCCTCAATCTCACACAAATGATTAAGGAACCCACCAGGTACAACCCTAAATCCGTAAACATGGGCACCCTCATAGATATTATCCTGACCAACTTGCCCTTCAAATAGACCTCTGCTGTTTTCAATCAGGATCTCAGATATCACTGCCTCAATGCCTTTCTTCCGCTATGGGTCCGTGGTAAAACGACCACCCCTCATCACTGTCAAACATTCCCTATAACACTTCAGCGAGCAGGCCTTTCTAATCGACCTGGCCCGGGTATCTTGGAAGGATATTGACCTCATCCCGTCAGTAGAGGATGCCTGGTCGTTCTTTAAAAGTAATTTCCTCACCATCTTAAACAAGCATGCCCCTTTCAAAAAATGCACTTTGTTCACTTCAGATCTGACTGCCCTCGACCAGCACAAAAACATCCTGTGGTGTTCTGCATTAGCATCGATTAGTCCCCGCGATATGCAACTTTTTACGGAAGTTAGAAGAAGGAACCAATACACGCAGTCAGTCAGGAAAGCAAAGGCTAGCTTTTTCAAACAGAAATTTGCATCCTGTAGCTTTGACTGAAAAAGGTTTTGGGACACTGTAAAGTCCATGGAGAATAAGAGCACCTCCTCCCAGCTGCCAACTGCACTGAGGCTAGGTAACACTGTCACCACCGATAAATCCACGATAATCGAGAATTTCAATAAGCATTTCCGTATGGCTGGCCATGCTTTCCTCCTGGCTACCCCAACCCCGGCCAACAGCTCTGCACCCCCTGCAGCAACTTGCCCAAGCCTCCCCAGCTTCTCCTTCACCCAAATCCAGATAGCAGATGTTCTGAAAGAGCTGCAAAACCTGGACAACTACAAATCAGCCGAGCTAGACAATCTGGACCCTCTCTTTCTAAAATGGTCCGCCGCCATTGTTGCAGCCCCTACTACCGGTCTGTTCAACCTCTCTTTCGTATCGTCCGAGATCCCTAAAGATTGGAAAGCTGCCACAGTCATCCCCCTCTTCAAAGGGGGTGACACTCTAGACCCAAACTGTTACAGACCTATATCCATCCTGCCCTGCCTTTCTAAAGTCTTCGAAAGCCAAGTCAATAAACAGATCACTGACCATTTTGAATCCCACCGTACCTTCTCCGCTGTGCAATCTGGTTTCCGAGCTGGTCATGGGTGCACCTCAGCCACACTCAAGGTACTAAACGATATCATAACCGCCATCGATAAAGAACAGTACTGTGCAGCCGTCTTCATCGACCTGGCCAAGGCTTTCGACTCTGTCAATCACTGTATTCTTATCGGCAGACTCAACACCCTTGGTTTCTCAAATGACTGCCTTGCCTGGTTCACCAACTACTTCTCAGACAGAGTTCAGTGTGTCAAATCGGAGGGCCTGTTGTCCGGACCTCTAGCAGTCTCTATGGGGGTGCCACAGGGTTCAATTCTTGGTCCAACTCTTTCTTCTTTATACATCAACGATGTCGCTCTTGCTGCTGGTGATTCCCTGATCCACCTCTACGCAGATGACACCATTCTGTATACATCTGGCCCTTCTTTGGACACTGTGTAAGTTTTTGGTTTTATTAATTTATTGCCACCGGGGCCCGCCAGTGTAACTGCTAAACTGATTACTGACTACACTGTACTGCATGATTGTACTTTGTTTACTAACGCACTAGTTCTATTAGCTATGTTGACTATGACATTACTTTAGCCAACATGGGGACAACGATGTAGGCTGTGTGTAGCAGTTTTGATATGGTTTGGCTTGGAAAGGTGTTTTCGTCTGGTCACACACAGCTGATGTGTTGTGCATTGAAGTCCACAAGCAAAGGGAAAAGGTGAGCAGAGGAGAGTGCATAGACGCAGGAAGGAATACAACATGGCTGCTATGAAATTGAGCTGTGTTTACAGGGGTGAATTCCTCCCGCTGATTCTGTTGAAAACAGGGATAAACATACCTTGAATTTGTCCAATAGAAACTCTCATTTGCAACTGTTGGGCTAATGATTGCACCCTACATCAACTAGATGCAGTCAAGAGTGTGCATGGTGTTATTGATTGTGTCACTGTCTGTCCATGTGTCACTGTCTGTCGCCTCAAATTCTTTGCTCGATCTGTGTGGACCTACGTTGTAAACTTTCATTCATAGGCTAGGTTGTATCAACCTCATGACGGGTATAGAGAAAATTAGAGTATCATGTAGTAGCCTAAACCTATCACTGTTATGTTGAGCTGGGTGAATGGAATATGAATGACAGTAACCTAAATCTATCACTGTTATGTTGAGCTGGGTGAATGGAATATGAATGACAGTCATCCAATATGCTGTAATAGAAATAAGTCCATGCTCATGAAAAAAAACAAATCGTCCTCCCTCATCTTAAACGGCACCAACCACCACTGACAGTTAACTGCTTCTTCTTCTTATTCTGGCTGAAGTAACTATAGCAGGAGTCAAATAAATACTGTCCTCCCGACCTCTCCTCTGATTGGTTGATGCTTTCCACCTCTCCTCTACTTTGATTGGTTGATGTGGTTCCATTCAAGGTGGAGGGTGGTGACATGAGAGGAGGGTCCACAAGGCAAGCAGTTCTGTTAGTTCTCAAGTTTGTTTGCAGAGTTTAACCCCATTAGAAGGTGAACTAGAGACCAGCAACAACCGAATAGCAGAACTTCCACAGTGCTGCACAAGCCCTTCAGTTTCAGAACTTTTAGTTGCATCAAATCAGGAGCTTTCACTCAAAAACAGCAACGTGTTTCCTCACACACACAGAAAGACAGAGACAGACAGAGACAGACAGAGAGAAGGGGACCAGACAGAGAGAAGGGGACCAGACAGAGAGAAGGGGACCAGACAGACTAACCCTCAGCTTGTAGCTGGAAAGGTTGTGTCTTTCCCGGAGATGAAGATTCAGTTCGCTCCGCTAAACATCCCGCTGCGGAGGAGACTCCAGACAGCTGCTGTGCTGCAGTGGGTTTTCTCTTTCCTGGCGCTAGGTAAGTCTCTCTCTCTCTGTGTGTTTGTGTGTGGCGCTAGGTAAGTCTCTCTCTCTCTGTGTTTGTGTGTGGCGCTAGGTAAGTCTCTCTCTCGCTGTGTTTGTGTGTGTGGCGCTAGGTAAGTCTCTCTCTCTCTCTCTCTGTGTGTGTGTGTGCGTGCGTGCGTGCGTGTGTTTGTTTGTGTGTATATATGTGTGCGTGCGTGTGTGTGTTTGTTTGTGTGTATATGTGTGTGTGTGTGTGTGTGTGTGTGTGAGAGAGAGAGAGGGGTTCATTACACTGCCGTTAGTGTGGTGCTGCTGTAATGTTGCGCTACACTCGCATTAACATAACATTAACGCTAAACATGTGTATGTGACAAATACAATTTGATTTGAAGGGTAAATCAATTCGTTTGTTGCTAAATTAGGCTAACTCTGATTAGGCTAACTCTGATTAGGCTAGAGAGATTATTTCTCAGCAAAAGTAGGTAACACAAAGGCTTGCACAAATTAATCAATATCTTTATTGACTGTCTGGTCTAAGGTCAGTTTAGTGTGTGTCCCCATGACGATTAGACTGGTCCTAGGTTAGTGGTTAGGTTAGTATCTAATGGATCAGATTAGGATGGGGCAGGGTGACCTGGTCCTAGGTTAGTGGTTAGGTTAGTATCTAATGGATCAGATTAGGACTGGTCCTAGGTTAGTGGTGAGGGTTGTATAGTGTAACGGAGTGATATGCTTCTGGATAATCTAGGAACACCTGCTCCACAGCCTAACATGGCACTAATGGCGCCATGGAGGAGGTTCCTTTTTGGTGACGCTGCTGGTTAGTACGTTGTCAAGCGGGTGGTCACGTGTGTTTGTGAGCAGAGGACTGCTGGAGGGAGCCCAGTAAACGGGACAGTGGAGAAGCCAGGCAGTTAGCAGCATTATTCTATCCATTATAACAGCTGGAGGGAGTTCAGATTCTATACAGAGGATTCTAGAATGTCTGTGTTTTCTGGTCCATATGATTGGCTCTCTCTGGACTCCCTGACCTCACAATGATCTGATCTGTCTAACCCTTACCCTGTCTAATTCTTACCCTGACTCTGTCTCTGCTCTCAACAGTGAAGCTGGGGTCACCTTGGTAGGAGTAAGGGACAGGGGTACTGTGTATGTGTGTGTAGAGGGTAGTGGGTGAGAGTGCATGGCTGGCTTTCGCCCACTTGGCTCTGCTCACACACACCAATACACACACACACACACACACACACACACACACACACACACAGACATTTACTCTATGATCTCCTTTACCAACTATGTGAAATTATTCTCCTCCTGCCAATACCCCCCCCCCCCCCCCAGAGAGTAACAGACCAGTGACATGTCCTCCCTCTCCCCCCCCTCAGAGAGTAACAGACCAGTGACATGTCTTCCCCCCCCCCCCCTCAGAGAGTAACTGACCAGTGACATGTCTTCCCCCCCAGCCCAGTGCTGTCTAGCAGGCTATGTGTTGCTATGCGTCTCTGACTGGTGGGTTCTGGCTGCGCTGTATGCTGGTTGGCTGTATCTGGACAGGGACACACCCACAAGCGGGGGTCGGAGGTCAGAGTGGCTTCGGAACTGGAGCGTCTGGAAACACTTCAGAGACTACTTCCCTCTCAATGTAAGACCCTAACCTATAACCCTAACCCTAACCCTAACCTATAACCCTGGAAACACTTTAGAGACTACTTCCCTCTCAATGTAAGACCCTAACCCTAACCCTAACCTATAACCCTGGAAACACTTCAGAGACTACTTCCCTCTCAATGTAAGACCCTAACCTATAACCCTAACCCTAACCCTAACCTATAACCCTGGAAACACTTCAGAGACTACTTCCCTCTCAATGTAAGACCCTAACCTATAACCCTAACCCTAACCCTAACCTATAACCCTAACCTATAACACTAACCCTAACCCTACTTCCCTCTCAATGTAAGACCCTAACCTATAACCCTAACCCTAACCTATAACCCTGGAAACACTTCAGAGACTACTTCCCTCTCAATGTAAGACCCTAACCTATAACCCTAACCCTAACCTATAACCCTGGAAACACTTCAGAGACTACTTCCCTCTCAATGTAAGACCCTAACCTATAACCCTAACCCTAACCTATAACCCTGGAAACACTTCAGAGACTACTTCCCTCTCAATGTAAGACCCTAACCTATAACCCTAACCCTAACCCTACTTCCCTCTCAATGTAAGACCCTAACCTATAACCCTAACCCTAACCCTACTTCCCTCTCAATGTAAGACCCTAACCTATAACACTAACCCTAACCCTACTTCCCTCTCAATGTAAGACCCTAACCCTAACCCTAACCTATAACCCTGGAAACACTTCAGAGACTACTTCCCTCTCAATGTAAGACCCTAACCTATAACCCTAACCCTAACCTATAACCCTGGAAACACTTCAGAGACTACTTCCCTCTTAATGTAAGACCCTAACCTATAACCCTAACCCTAACCTATAACCCTGGAAACACTTCAGAGACTACTTCCCTCTCAATGTAAGACCCTAACCTATAACCCTAACCCTAACCTATAACACTAACCCTAACCCTGGAAACACTTCAGATACTACTTCCCTCTCAATGTAAGACCCTAACCTATAACCCTAACCCTAACCTATAACACTAACCCTAACCCTGGAAACACTTCAGAGACTACTTCCCTCTCAATGTAAGACCCTAACCTATAACCCTAACCCTAACCTATAACCCTGGAAACACTTCAGAGACTACTTCCCTCTCAATGTAAGACCCTAACCTATAACCCTAACCCTAACCCTAACCTATAACCCTGGAAACACTTCAGAGACTACTTCCCTCTCAATGTAAGACCCTAACCTATAACCCTAACCCTAACCCTAACCTATAACCCTGGAAACACTTCAGAGACTACTTCCCTCTCAATGTAAGACCCTAACCCTAACCCTAACCTATAACCCTGGAAACACTTCAGAGACTACTTCCCTCTCAATGTAAGACCCTAACCTATAACCCTAACCCTAACCCTAACCTATAACCCTAACCCTAACCTATAACCCTGGAAACACTTCAGAGACTACTTCCCTCTCAATGTAAGACCCTAACCTATAACCCTAACCCTAACCTATAACCCTAACCCTAACCTATAACCCTGGAAACACTTCAGAGACTACTTCCCTCTCAATGTAAGACCCTAACCTATAACCCTAACCCTAACCTATAACCCTAACCCTAACCCTAACCTATAACCCTGGAAACACTTCAGAGACTACTTCCCTCTCAATGTAAGACCCTAACCTATAACCCTGGAAACACTTCAGAGACTACTTCCCTCTCAATGTAAGACCCTAACCTATAACCCTAACCCTAACCCTAACCTATAACCCTGGAAACACTTCAGAGACTACTTCCCTCTCAATGTAAGACTCTAACCTATAACCCTAACCCTAACCCTAACCTATAACCCTGGAAACACTTCAGAGACTACTTCCCTCTCAATGTAAGACTCTAACCTATAACCCTAACCCTAACCCTAACCTATAACCCTGGAAACACTTCAGAGACTACTTCCCTCTCAATGTAAGACCCTAACCTATAACACTAACCCTAACCCTAACCTATAACCCTAACCCTAACCCTAACCTATAACACTAACCCTAACCCTAACCCTAACCTATAACACTAACCCTAACCTATAACCTTCTAACTACAGTACCTGTTTCTCCCCCCCTCCCCAGCTCATAAAGACGGTGGATCTGGACCCAGCTTCTAACTACATCTTTGGGTTCCATCCCCATGGTGTTCTGGTGGCAGGGGGTTTTGGGAACTTCTGTACAGAGGCGTCAGGGTTCTCCTCGCTGTTCCCCGGGCTGACCCCCTACCTCCTGATGCTGCCATTCTGGTTCAGAGTACCCTTCTTTAGGGACTACATCATGTGTGGAGGTTAGTACCCTAACCCCTGACTCCTGACCTTAATACCCTTCATTAGGGACTACATCATGTGTGGAGGTTAGTACCCTGACCCCTGACCCCTGACCCTAATACCCTTCATTAGGGACTACATCATGTGTGGAGGTTAGTACCCTGACCCCTGACCCCTGACCCTAGTACCCTTCTTCAGGGACTACATCATGTGTGGAGGTTAGTACCCTGACCCCTGACCCCTGACCCTAGTACCCTTCTTCAGGGACTACATCATGTGTGGAGGTTAGTACCCTGACCCCTGACCCCTGACCCTAGTACCCTTCTTCAGGGACTACATCATGTGTGGAGGTTAGTACCCTGACCCCTGACCCTAGTGCCCTTCTTCAGAGACTACATCATGTGTGGAGGTTAGTACCCTGACCCCTGACCCTAGTGCCCTTCTTCAGGGACTACATCATGTGTGGAGGTTAGTACCCTGACCCCTGACCCCTGACCCTAGTGCCCTTCTTCAGAGACTACATCATGTGTGGAGGTTAGTACCCTGACCCCTGACCCCTGACCCTAGTGCCCTTCTTCAGAGACTACATGATGTGTGGAGGTTAGTACCCTGACCCCTGACCCTAGTACCCTTCTTCAGGGACTACATCATGTGTGGAGGTTAGTACCCTGACCCCTGACCCCTGACCCTAGTGCCCTTCTTCAGAGACTACATCATGTGTGGAGGTTAGTACCCTGACCCCTGACTCCTGACCTTAATACCCTTCATTAGGGACTACATCATGTGTGGAGGTTAGTACCCTGACCCCTGACCCCTGACCCTAATACCCTTCATTAGGGACTACATCATGTGTGGAGGTTAGTACCCTGACCCCTGACCCCTGACCCTAGTACCCTTCTTCAGAGACTACATGATGTGTGGAGGTTAGTACCCTGACCCCTGACCCTAGTACCCTTCTTCAGAGACTACATCATGTGTGGAGGTTAGTACCCTGACCCCTGACCCCTGACCCTAGTACCCTTCTTCAGGGATTACATCATGTGTGGAGGTTAGTACCCTGACCCCTGACCCTAGTACCCTTCTTCAGGGACTACATCATGTGTGGAGGTTAGTACCCTGACCCCTGACTCCTGACCTTAATACCCTTCATTAGGGACTACATCATGTGTGGAGGTTAGTACCCTAACCCCTGACCCTAGTGCCCTTCTTCAGAGACTACATCATGTGTGGAGGTTAGTACCCTGACCCCTGACCCTAGTGCCCTTCTTCAGAGACTACATCATGTGTGGAGGTTAGTACCCTGACCCCTGACCCCTGACCCTAGTGCCCTTCTTCAGAGACTACATCATGTGTGGAGGTTAGTACCCTGACCCCTGACCCTAGTACCCTTCTTCAGGGACTACATCATGTGTGGAGGTTAGTACCCTAACCCCTGACCCCTGACCCTAGTGCCCTTCTTCAGAGACTACATCATGTGTGGAGGTTAGTACCCTAACCCCTGACCCCTGACCCTAGTGCCCTTCTTCAGAGACTACATCATGTGTGGAGGTTAGTACCCTGACCCCTGACCCCTGACCCTAGTGCCCCTCTTCAGAGACTACATCATGTGTGGAGGTTAGTACCCTGACCCCTGACCCTAGTGCCCTTCTTCAGAGACTACATCATGTGTGGAGGTTAGTACCCTGACCCCTGACCCCTGACCCTAATAACCTTCATTAGGGACTACATCATGTGTGGAGGTTAGTACCCTGACCCCTGACCCTAGTACCCTTCTTCAGAGACTACATCATGTGTGGAGGTTAGTACCCTGACCCCTGACCCTAGTGCCCTTCTTCAGAGACTACATCATGTGTGGAGGTTAGTACCCTAACCCCTGACCCCTGACCCTAGTACCCTTCTTCAGGGACTACATCATGTGTGGAGGTTAGTACCCTGACCCCTGACCCCTGACCCTAGTACCCTTCATTAGGGACTACATCATGTGTGGAGGTTAGTACCCTAACCCCTGACCCCTGACCCTAGTACCCTTCTTCAGAGACTACATCATGTGTGGAGGTTAGTACCCTGACCCCTGACCCCTGACCCTAGTACCCTTCTTCAGGGACTACATCATGTGTGGAGGTTAGTACCCTGACCCCTGACCCCTGACCCTAGTACCCTTCTTCAGGGACTACATCATGTGTGGAGGTTAGTACCCTGACCCCTGACCCTAATAACCTTCATTAGGGACTACATCATGTGTGGAGGTTAGTACCCTGACCCCTGACCCTAGTACCCTTCTTCAGGGACTACATCATGTGTGGAGGTTAGTACCCTGACCCCTGACCCTAATAACCTTCATTAGGGACTACATCATGTGTGGAGGTTAGTAACACTGAACTCTAACCACTAACCTTTGACCCTGATATCCCACTTCAGGGACTACATCATGTGTGGAGGTTAGTAACCCTGAACTCTAACCACTAACCTTTGACCCTGATATCCCACTTCAGGGACTACATCATGTGTGGAGGTTAGTACCCTAACCCCTGACCCCTGACCCTAGTGCCCTTCTTCAGAGACTACATCATGTGTGGAGGTTAGTAACCCTGAACTCTAACCACTAACCTTTGACCCTGATATCCCACTTCAGGGACTACATCATGTGTGGAGGTTAGTAACCCTGAACTCTAACCACTAACCTTTGACCCTGATATCCCACTTCAGGGACTACATCATGTGTGGAGGTTAGTAACCCTGAACTCTAACCTCTGACCCTAGTACCCTTCTTTAGGGACTACATCATGTGTGGAGGTTAGTACCCTAACCCCTGACCCCTGACCCTAGTACCCTTCTTCAGGGACTACATCATGTGTGGAGGTTAGTAACCCTGAACTCTAACCACTAACCTTTGACCCTGATATCCCACTTCAGGGACTACATCATGTGTGGAGAAAAGGCTGAGTGGTTAGTGTGTGTGTGTGTTTGTGTACACACTGTATTTTCTCAGTCACAGGGTTGTGAAAGTTTCTGTTGAAATATCTGACAACGCTGACCAAGTAGGTAACACTGACACACACACACACACACACACACACACACACACACACACACACACACACACACACACACACACACACACACACACACACACACACACACACACACACACACTGTGTACATACAGTGTGTGAGCTTGCATGTACTTGTGTGTGTGTCTGAGTGTTACCTTCAGTGTCAACAGGTCCTGAATACTCTCTCTGTGTCTACAGGGGGACATCCTGAATACATGTCTCTCTCTCTCTGTGTCTACAGGGGAACATCCTGGATACATGTCTCTCTCTCTCTGTGTCTACAGGGGAACATCCTGGATACATGTCTCTCTCTCTGTGTCTACAGGGGAACATCCTGGATACATGTCTCTCTCTCTCTGTGTCTACAGGGGAACATCCTGGATACATGTCTCTCTCTCTCTGTGTCTACAGGGGAACATCCTGGATACATGTCTCTCTCTCTCTGTGTCTACAGGGGAACATCCTGGATACATGTCTCTCTCTCTCTGTGTCTACAGGGTCACCATCAAATCAAACCGTATTTGTCACATGCGCCCAATATAACAGGTGTAGACCTTACTGTGAAATGCTTACTTACAAGCCCTTACCAACAATGCAGTTCAAGAAAGAGTTAAAAAAATATTTACCAAATAAACTAAAGCAAAAAATAATAAAAAGTAACACAATACAATAACGAGGCTATATACAGGGTATTACGGTACAGAGTCAATGTGGAGGCTATATACAGGGTGTTACGGTACTGAGTCAATGTGGAGGCTATATACAGGGTGTTACGGTACTGAGTCAATGTGGAGGCTATATACAGGGTACCGAGTCAATGTGCGGGGTAGGGGTAAAGGTAGGGGGGGGTGTCAATGTAAATAGTCCGGGTGACCATTTGATTAATTGTTCAGCAGTCTTATGGCTTGGGAGTAGAAGCTGTTAATTTGTTCCTAGACTTTTGGTCTTAGACTTTTGGTCCTAGGAAGCTTGCCCCCAGTGATGTACGGGTCGTCGTACACACTATCCTCTGTAGCGCCTAACGGTCAGATGCCGACCACTTGCCATACAAGGCGGTGATGCAACTTGTCAGGATACTCTCGAAGGTGCAGTTGTAAAAACTTTTGAGGATCTGGGGACCATTCAAAACATCCTGAATACGTGGGTGTGTAATTATGGTTAGGGTGTGTGATTACGGTTAGGGTGTGTGATTATGGTTAGGGTGTGTAATTATGGTTAGGGTGTGTGATTATGGTTAGTATGTGTGATTATGGTTAGTATGTGTAATTATGGTTAGGGTGTGTAATTATGGTTAGGGTGTGTGATTATGGTTAGGGTGTGTAATTATGGTTAGGGTGTGTGATTATGGTTAGGGTGTGTGATTATGGTTAGGGTGTGTGATTATGGTTAGGGTGTGTAATTATGGTTAGGGTGTGTGATTATGGTTAGGGTGTGTGATTATGGTTAGGGTGTGTAATTATGGTTAGGGTGTGTGATTATGGTTAGGGTGTGTGATTATGGTTAGGGTGTGTGATTATGGTTAGGGTGTGTGATTATGGTTAGGGTGTGTAATTATGGTTAGGGTGTGTGATTATGGTTAGTGTGTGTAATTATGGTTAGGGTGTGTGATTATGGTTAGGGTGTGTAATTATGGTTAGGGTGTGTGATTATGGTTAGTGTGTGTAATTATGGTTAGGGTGTGTGATTATGGTTAGGGTGTGTAATTATGGTTAGGGTGTGTGATTATGGTTAGGGTGTGTGATTATGGTTAGGGTGTGTGATTATGGTTAGGGTGTGTGTGTGTGTTTGTAATAAAGGTTAGGGTGTGTAATTATGGTTAGGGTGTGTAATTATGGTTAGGGTGTGTGTGTATTGTGTGTGTGTAATTAGGTTTAGGGTGTGTGTGTGTAATTGGGGTTAAGGTGTGTGTGTAATGTGTGTATTATGTGTTCATGCCAGGTCTGGTATCCAGTGAGAAAGCCAGTCTGTCCTACCTGCTCTCAGCTTCTAGAGGAGGTAATGTGGCGGTGGTGGCTGTAGGGGGCGCTCCAGAGGCTCTAGACGCCCGGCCAGGAGCTCTCACCCTTCAGATTCTACACCGCAAGGGATTCATCAAACTGGCACTAAAACACGGGTAGGTCTGAGACCTGGGCAGGTCTGAGACCTGGGCAGGTCTGAAACATGGGCAGGTCTGAAACCTGGACAGGTCTGAAACCTGGACAGGTCTGAAACCTGGGCAGGTCTGAAACCTGGGCAGGTCTGAAACCTTGGCTGGAACATTGCCAAGGTGCGGCTGTTTCTTTTCAGGGTGATACAGAGAGACTCATTCATGCTTTTATTACAAGCAGGCTTGACTACTGTAATGCTCTCCTGTCTGGTCTACCCAAGAAAGCCATTGGTCAACTGCAAACCATACAGAATGCTGCAGCACGGGTACTGACCAGGACCAGATGGAGAGCACACTTTACACCAGTTTTACACCAGATAATTACATGTTTTAAAACCTTTTCTCAATATAGGGGGTGCTGTTTCAACGTTACCATTTATCGTTCCCAAATTAAACTGCCTCGTACTCAATTCTTGCTCGTACAATATGCATATTATTATTACTATTGGATAGAAAACAATCTCTAGTTTCTAAAACCGTTTGAATTATGTCTGTGGGTGAAACAGAACTCTTTCTGCAGCGAAATTCATGACAGGAACTGCGAAGGTCTGAAAACGAGGCTCTGTTCTCAGATCAGTTTAAAGCTCTGTATGTATCCTATGGGTCGACATGAACTGCACCCGCCTTCCCCTGGATGTCAGTAACCAATGAGAATTGGAATGAAGTTTCTACGTAGATCTCAGACCTTATAAAAGGTCATGGCATGGGGGGAGCGCTCCTTTCGACGTTTGTCAAGACGCAATGGAGAACCTCAGGATGGCATGCTCAAAAGCTCTCGTTATAGGCCTAAGTTATATCCGTCTGTGATTTAATTTGATATAGGTGTTAGAAACATCATAACGAAGTTATTTTAAACCGAGTTATATCAGTTTATGCGAGTATATTGCTATTTTCGGAATTTCCTTAGTATTGCGTTTTGAGGATTTGGGCATGTCTGCGCCACATAGCTATTGTTAGCTGCTAGTTCCAAAGTTGAAGACGACGTTTTACAACCGAGCAACGATTCTTTTGGACAAAGGACAACTTGCCCAAGATTCTGATGGAAGCTCGTCCAAAAGTAAGAGCTATTTATGATGTTATTCCGTATTTATGTGGAAAAATGTAAATGGATTTGTCCGCCATTAATTGCGGCACTAGTCTGGCTGTAACGCACACTGTATGTCTAGTAACGTTAATTTAAAAAATCTAACTCAGCGGTTGCATTAATAACTAATGCATCTTTCATTTGCTGTCCAACCTGTATTTTTTAGTCAAGTTTACGATTATTTATCGATTAGATTAGGTGCCTCTCCAAGATGGCGCCGGCCAGAATGCATGAACTGTTGCTACTGATCACATTGTATAACCACGATTTGTGCTGCTAAATATGCACATTTTCGAACAAAACCTATATGCATTGTGTAATATGATGTTACAGGACTGTCATCTGATGAAGTATATCAAGGTTAGTCAAAAATTATATATATTTTGCTGGATTGTTACGATCGCTAACCTTTGCTGCTGGTAAATTGCTTGTGTTTCTGGCTATTGTGGTAAGCTAATATAATGCTATATTGTGTTTTCGCTGTAAAACACTTAAAAAATCTGAAATATTGGCTGGATTCACAAGATGTTGGGCTTTCATTTGCTGTACGCTGTGTATTTTTCAGAAATGTTTTAAGATGAGTAATTAGGTATTTGACGTGGGTCTCTGTAATTATTCTGGCAGCTTCGGCACTATTTCAGATTGCAGCTGCAATGTAGAACTGTGATTTATACCTGAAATATGCACATTATTCTAAAAAAACATATGCTATACAATAAATATGTTATCAGACTGTCATCTTATGAAGTTGTTTCTTGGTTAGTGGCTATATATATCTTTATTTGGTCGAAATTGTGATGGCTACCCATGCAGGAAAAAAATGGTGGGAAAAAAAAGTTGTGTCTTTTGCTATCGTGGTTAGCTAATAGATTTACATATTGTGTCTTCCCTGTAAAACATTTTTAAAAAATCAGAAATGATGGCTGGATTCACAAGATGTGTATCTTTCATCTGGTGTCTTGGACTTGTGATTTAATGATATTTAGATGCTAGTATTTACTTGTGACGCTATGCTAGGCTATGCTAGTCAGCTTTTTTACTGTGGGGGGTGCTCCCGGATCCGGGATGCTGTGCAAGTAGAAGTTAAATATCTTTTTTATTTAACTAGGCAAGTAAGTTATGAACAAATTCTATTTACAATGACGACACTGGGCAATTGCGCGCCGCCCTGTGGGACTCCCTGCCGGTTGTGATGGCTGTCTCACATGGCCGTTTCACGGGATCCAAATGTGCTATTTTGAGTGTTTTTTTGCGTTGTTTGTAACATATTTTGTAGATAATGTTTCTGCCACTGTCTCTTATGACCGAAAAGAGCTTCTGGATATCAGAACAGTGATTACTCACCTCGAACTGGACAAAGATTCTTTCTTTAATGAGTCCGACGCGAAGGATATACTGTTTTTCCTGACCAGGCCCAAATCCCCGTCATTCACATGGAGATACAGGGGTGCCTTGTGGATGATCTGGATGCCTTGTAGGCGAGTGGATAACCCGGCACTACCATCCGTCCTATTGGCCAACGTGCAATCACTGGAGAATAAACTGGATGAGTTCCTTTCGAGACAATCCTACCAACGGGACATTAAAAACTGTAATATCTTATGTTTCACCGAGGCGTGGCTGAACGACGACATGGATAACACACAGTTGGCTGGGTTTTCAGTGCATCAGTAAGACAGAACAGATACCTCCGGTAAGACGAGGGGGGGTGGTATGTGTCTTTGTCAAAAACAGCTGGTGGGCGATCTCAAGATATTGCTCGCCTGAGTACCTTATCATAAGCTGTAGACTACACTATCTCACTATCACACTATCCCTCATAGATATCATCCTAACCAACTTGCCCTCCAAATACACTTCTGCTGTTTTCAACCAAGATCTCAGCGAGCACTGCCTCATTGCCTGCGTCCGTAATGGGTCATTAATGCGGTCAAACGACCAACCCTCATCACTGTCAAACGCTCCCTAAAACACTTCAGCTAACAGGCCTTTCTAATCGACCTGGCCCGGGTATCCTGGAAGGATATTGACCTCATCCCGTCAGTAGAGGATGCCTGGTTATTCTTTAAAATGTCTTCCTCACCATCTTAAATAAGCATGCCCCATTCAAAAAATGTAGAACCAGGAACAGATATAGCCCTTGGTTCACTCCAGACCTGACTGCCCTTGACCAGCACAAAAACATCCTGTGGCATACTGCATTAGCATCAAATAACCCCCGTGATATGCAACTTTTCAGGGAAGTTAGGAACCAATATATACAGGCAGTTAGGAAAGCTACGGCTAGCTTTTTCCAAACAGAAATGTGCATCCTGTAGCACAAACTCCCAAAATTCTTGGACACTAAAGTCCATGGAGAATAAGAGCACCTCCTCCCAGCTGCCCACTGCACTGAGGCTAGGAAACACTTTCACCACCGATAAATCCACGATAATTGAGAATTTCAAGAAGCATTTCCTTACGGTGGCCATGCTTTCCACCTGGCTTCCCCAACCCCGGTCAACTGCCCTGCACCCCCCACAGCAACTCACAGCAACTCGCCCAAGCCTCCCCATTTCTCCTTCACCCAAATCCAGATAGCTGATGTTCTGAAAGAGCTGCAAAATCTGGACAACTACAAATCAGAAGCGCTAGACACTCTACTCAACAAATTGGATGCAGTCTATCACAGTGCCATCCGTTTTGTCATCAAAGCCCCATATACTACCCACCACTGCGACCTGTATGCTCTCGTTGACGGGCCCTCGCTTCATACTCGTCTCCAAACCCACTGGCTCCAGGTAATCTACAAGTCTTTGCTAGGTAAAGCCCTGCCTTATCTCAGCTCACTGGTCACCATAGCAGCACCCACCCGTAGCACGCGCTCCAGCAGGTATATCTCACTGGTCACCCCCAAAGCCAATTCCTCCTTTGGCCGCCTTTCGTTCTATGCTGCCAATGACTGGAACAAACTGCAAGAATCACTGAAGCTGGGGACTCATATCTCCCTCACTAGCTTTAATTATATCCTCCTGATTCCTGCTGACAAGCAAAAACTAATGCAGGAAGTACCAGTGACTCGCTCAATACGGAAGTGTTCAGATGACATGGATACTAAACTAGAGGATTGTTTTGCTAGTACAGACTGAAATACAGTACCAGTCAAAAGTCTGGAGACAACTACATTTACATTTACATTTAAGTCATTTAGCAGACGCGCTTATCCAGAGCGACTTACAAATTGGTGCATTCACCTTATGATATCCAGTGGAACAACCACTTTACAATAGTGCATCTAACTCTTTTAAGGGGGGGGGGGTTAGAAGGATTACTTTATCCTATCCTAGGTATTCCTTAAAGAGGTGGGGTTTCAGGTGTCTCCGGAAGGTGGTGATTGACTCCGCTGACCTGGCGTCGTGAGGGAGTTTGTTCCTCCATTGGGGTGCCAGAGCAGCGAACAGTTTTGACTGGGCTGAGCGGGAACTGTACTTCCTCAGAGGTAGGGAGGCGAGCAGGCCAGAGGTGGATGAACGCAGTGCCCTTGTTTGGGTGTAGGGCCTGATCAGAGCCTGAAGGTACGGAGGTGCCGTTCCCCTCACAGCTCCGTAGGCAAGCACCATGGTCTTGTAGCGGATGCGAGCTTCAACTGGAAGCCAGTGGAGAGAGCGGAGGAGCGGGGTGACGTGAGAGAACTTGGGAAGGTTGAACACCAGACGGGCTGCGGCATTCTGGATGAGTTGTAGGGGTTTAATGGCACAGGCAGGGAGCCCAGCCAACTACTCATTCGAGGGTTTTTCTTTATTTTTACTATTTTCTACATTGTATAATAATAGTGAAAACATCAAAACTATGAAATAACACACATGGAATCATGTAGTAACCAAAAAAGTGTTAAACAAATCAAAATAGATTTGAGATTCTTCAAAGTAGCCACCTTAATGCGTTTGACCAATCAGTTGTGTTGTGACAAGGTAGGGTTAGTAAACAGAAGATAGCCCTATTTGGTTTAAAGACAAAGTCGATATTATGGCAAAAACAGCTCTAATAAGGGAAATGACAGTCCATTATGACTTTAAGACATGAAGGTAAGTCAATGTGGAAAATTTCTTCAAGTGCAGTCGTAAAAACCATCAAGCACTATGATGAAACTGGCTCTCATGAGGACCGCCACAGGAAAGGAAGACCCAGAGTTACCTCTGCTGCAGAGGATAAGTTCATTAGAGTTACCAGCCTCACAAATTGCAGCCCAACTAAATGCTTCAGAGTTCATGTAACAGACACATCTCAACATCAACTCTTCAGAGGAGACTGCGTGAATCAGGCCTTCGTGGTCGAATTGCTGCAAATAAACCACTACTAAAGGACACCAATAAGAAGAAGAGTCCTGTTTGGGCCAAGAAACATGAGCAATGGAAATTAGATCGGTGGAAATCTGTCCTTTGGTCTGATGAGTCCAAAATTGAGATTTTTGGTTCCAAACGGCGCGTCTTTTTGAGACGCAGAGTAGGTGAACGGATGATCTCCGCATGTGTGGTTCCCACCTTGAAGCATGGAGGAGGAGGTGTGATGGTGTGGGGGTGCTTTGCTGGTGACACCGTTGGTGATTTCTTTAGAATTCACAGCACACTTAACCAGCATGACTACCACAGCATTCTGCAGCGACACGCCATCCCAACTGCTTTGAGCTTTGTGGGACTATCATGTATTTTTCAACAGGACAATGACCCAACACACCTCCAGGCTGTGTAAGGGCTATTTGACCAAGAAGAAGAGTGATGGAGTGCTGCATCAGATGACCTGGCCTCCACAATCACCCGACCTCAACCCAATTGAGATAGTTTGGGATGAGTTGGACCTCAGAGTGAAGGAAAAGCAGCCAACAAGTGCTCAGCATATGTGGGAACTCCTTCAAGAATGTTGGAAAAGCATTCCAGGTGAAGCTGGTTGAGAGAATGACAAGACTGTGCAAAGCTGTCATCAAGGCAAAGGGTGGCTACTTCTAAAATATATTTTAATTTGCTTAACACTTTTTTGCTTAGTACATTATTCCAAATGTGTTATTTCATAGTTTGATGTCTTCACTATTATGCTACTATGTAGAAAAGCCATGCGAGATGCTAATCCAGATGATTATAAAAAATCCTGCTATCAGATGAATCATCAAACAGGCAAAGCCTCAATACAGTACTAAGATTGAATCCTACTACACCTGCTCTGACTCTGGTCAGATGTGGCAGGGCTTGCAAACTATTACGGACTACAAAGGGAAACCCATTCGCAAGCTGCCCAGTGACGCGAGCCTACCAGACGAGCTAAATGCCTTTCATGCTCTCCTCGAGGCAAGCAACACCGAAGCATATAATACGAGACCACTATCTGTTCTGGATGACTGTGTGATCACGCTCTCCGTAGCTGATGTGAGCAAGACCGTTAAACAGGTCAACATTCACAGGGCCGCGGGCAAGACGGATTACCAGGACGTGTACTCAGAGCATGCGCAGACCAACTGGAAAGTGTCTTTACTGACATTTTCAACCTTTCCCTGACCGAGTCTGTAATACCTACATGTTTCAAGCAGACCACCATTTTCCCTGTGCCCAATAAAGCGAAGGTAACCTGTCTAAATGACTACTGCCCCGTAGCACTCACCTCTGTAGCAATGAAGTCACTTGAAAGCGTGGTCAATCAACACCATCATTCCAGAAACCCTAGACCCACTCCAATTCGCATACCGCCCCAACATATCCACAGGTGACGCAATCTGAAATGCACTCCACACTACCCTTTCCCACCTGGACAAAAGGATGAATATTGTTCATTTGGGGATCCCGGGTGGCGCAGCGTTCTAAGGCACTGCCTCTCAGTGCTAGAGGCCTTCACTACAGACCCTGGTTCAATTCCAGGCTGTACCACAACCGGTCGTGATTGGGATTCCCATAGGGTGGCGCACAATTGGAGCAGCGTCGTTCAGGTTTGTTCGGGGTAGGCCGTCATTGTATATAAGAATTTGTTCTTAACTGACTTTTCTAGTTAAATAAAGGTTAAATAAAATAAAAAAATGGCCTACAGCTCATCGTTCAACACCATAGTGCCCACAAAGCTCATCACCAAGCTAAGGACCCTGGGACTAAACACCTTCACCTGCAACTGGATCCTGGACTTCTTGACGGGCCACCCCCAGGTGGTAAGGGTAGGCAACAACACATCCGCCATGCTGATCCTCAACACTGGGGCCCCTCAGGGGTGAGTGCTTAGTCCCCTCCTGTACTCTCTGTTCACCCACGATTGCGTAGCCAAACACAAATCCAACACCATCATCAAGTTTGTTGATGACACAACGGCGGTAGGCCTGATCACGACAACGATGAGACAGCCTATAGGGAGGAGGTCAGAGACCTGGCAGTGTGGTGCCAGGACAACAACCTTTCTCTCAACGTGAGCAAGACAAAGGAGCTGATCGTGGACTACAGGAAAAGGAGGGCCGAAAATGACCAACAAACCATCATGGTCCAAACACACCAAGACAGTCGTGAGGGGACGACAACGCTGAAAAGATTTGTTATGGGTCCCCAGTTCCTCAAAAAGTTCCACAGCTGCACCATTGAGAGCATCCTGACCGTTTGCATCACCGCCTGGTACGGCAACTGCTCGGCATCCGACCTTATGGCACTACAGAGGGTAGTGTGTACGACCCAGTACATCACTGCCAAGATAATCCATCCACCAAGCCTCTTGCCATCCAGGACCTCTATATTAGCCACTCAAGTCATAGACTATCTGCTATCGCACGGCAAGCGGTTCCAGAGCACCAAGTCTAGGTCCAAAAGGCTTCTTAATAGCTTCTACCTCCAAGCCATTAGACTGCTGAACAATTAATCAAATGGCCACCTGGACTATTTGCATTGACCCCTCAACCCCTTTTGTTTTTTACCCTGCTGCTGCTCGCTGTTTATTAACTATGCATAGTCACTTTACCCTTAACTACATGTACATATTACCTCAATTACCTCGACTAACCTGTATCCCGGCACATTGACTCGGTACCGGTACCCCCTGTATATAGCCTCAATATTGTACTTTTTATTGTGATATTTTATTTATTTTTACTTTAGTTTATTTGGAAAATATTTTCTTAAATCTTATTCTCTTAAAACGGCATGGTCGGTTAAGGGCTTGTAAGTAAGCATTTCACAGTAAGTTCTACGCCTGTTCTATTTGGTGCAAGTGACAAACATTTGATTTGATTTTAAAGGCTCTGCACTGGCTGCCTGTGAGTTTTTAAGATTAATTTTAAGATTCTTCCATTGGTTTTTAAATCAATCCATGATTGTTCACCCCAATACATGTCAGACATGTTTTAAGTTATGTACCCAGTAGGTCCCTCAGGTCCTCTGGCCTTTTAACTATCCCAAAGCCTAGGACCAGGAGGCATGGAGAGACAGCCTTTTAACTATCCCAAAGCCTAGGACCAAGAAACATGGAGAGACAGCCGTTTAACTATCCCAAAGCCTAGGACCAAGAGGCATGGAGAGACAGCCTTTTAACTATCCCAAAGCCTAGGACCAAGAGGCATGGAGAGACAGCCTTTTAACTATCCCAAAGCCTAGGACCAAGAGGCATGGAGAGACAGCCTTTTAACTATCCCAAAGCTTAGGACCAGGAGGCATGGAGAGACAGCCTTTTAACTATCCCAAAGCCCAGGACCAGGAGGCATGGAGAGACAGCCTTTTAACTATCCCAAAGCCTAGGACCAAGAGGCATGGAGAGACAGCCTTTAGTTACTATGACCCAGCCTCTGGAATAGCCTGCCAGATAACCTGAGGGGCCCTAACTGGGGACATTTTTAAAAGAGATCTTAAAACATACCTTTTTAGCTTTAATTTTCCTCAGGGTGCTTTTATTCATTCAGCTTTTATTGTTATTCTTTAGTTTTTAATCCTCTTATTTTTGTTGTGTAGTATTGCACATTTTTTCTATGTTTTTTCATTTGTTTTTTCCTGTGAAGCGCATTGCGTTGAATCCATGCCTGAAATGTACTGTAGAAATAAAGCTAGATTTTATGTTAATGTACTGTATCTATAGGGCTCAGTTAGTACCCGTGTTCTCCTTTGGGGAGAATGAGCTCTTCGACCAGATGACCAACCCTGCCGGCTCGCCGCTCCGCTGGCTACAGGACCACCTGCAAAGGCTCATGGGAGTGGCACTGCCGCTGTTCACCGGGAGAGGAGTGTTCCAGTACAGCTTTGGTCTACTGCCCTACAGACAGCCCATACACACTGTTGGTACGAGACACACACACACTTTCTCCCCTATCTCTCCAGTGTATTTGTATTTATGATGGATCCCCATTAGTTCCTGCCAAGGCAGCAGCTACTCTTCCTGGGGTTTATTATGGATCTCCATTAGTTCCTGTCAAGGCAGCAGCTACTCTTCCTGGGGTTTATTATGGATCTCCATTAGTTCCTGCCAAGGCAGCAGCTACTCTTCCTGGGGTTTATTATGGTTCCCCATTAGTTCCTGCCAAGGCAGCAACTACTCTTCCTGGGGTTTATTATGGATCCCCATTAGTTCCTGCCAAGGCAGCAGCTACTCTTCTTGGGGTCCAAACATATTAAAGCACTTATATTACATATAAAACTAAATATAAAACTGTACATCATATAAAATGATTACACCACTACATATCTACAATACAAAATGTTTAATACCACCACACAACAATATCACAATGTATGAGTGTGTCTGTACCTTTGTGTGTCTCTTCACAGTCCCCGTTGTTCCATAAAGTGTATTTTTACCAGTTCTTTCAAATCTGATTCTACTGCTTGCATCAGTTACCTGATGTGGAATAGAGTAGTCATGGCCCTATGTGGTACTGTGCGCCTCCTATAGTCTGTTCTTGACTTGGGGACTGTGAAGAGACCTCTGGTGGCATGTCTTGTGGGGTAGGCATGGGTGTCCGGGATGTGTGCCAGTATTTTAAACAGACAGCTCGGTACATTCAGCTTGTCAACACCTCTTACAAAAACAAGTAGTGATGAAGTCAATCTCTCCTCCACTTTGATCCAGGAGAGACTGACATGCATGTCATTAATGTCAGCTCTCTGTGTACTTGTAAGGACCAGCCGTGCTGCCCTGTTCTGAGCCAACTGCAATTTTCCCAAGTCCCTCTTTGTGGCACCTGACCATCCCAGTGGGTTATATAGATGTTATATAGATATGGATGAAACCTCTTCCTCCCTCCCATCTCTCTACCCCCTCTCTCTCTCTCTCTCTCTCTCTCCAGTGGGAAGGCCTATTCCAGTGGTCCAGACCCCCCCCCCCCCCTCTCTCTCTCTCTCTCTCTCTCTCTCTCTCTCTCTCTCTCTCCAGTGGGTAGGTCTATTCCTGTGGTCCAGACCCCCTCTCTCTCTCCAGTGGGTAGGTCTATTCCAGTGGTCCAGACCCCCCCTCTCTCTCCAGTGGGTAGGTCTATTCCAGTGGTCCAGACCCCCCCTCTCTCTCCAGTGGGTAGGTCTATTCCAGTGGTCCAGACCCCCCCTCTCTCTCCAGTGGGTAGGTCTATTCCAGTGGTCCAGACCCCCCCTCTCTCTCCAGTGGGTAGGTCTATTCCAGTGGTCCAGACCCCCCCTCTCTCTCCAGTGGGTAGGTCTATTCCAGTGGTCCAGACCCCCCCTCTCTCTCCAGTGGGTAGGTCTATTCCAGTGGTCCAGACCCCCTCTCTCTCTCTCCAGTGGGTAGGTCTGTTCCAGTGGTCCAGACCCCCCCCCCCCTCTCTCTCTCTCTCTCTCTCTCCAGTGGGTAGGCCTATTCCAGTGGTCCAGACCCCCCTCTCTCTCTCTCCAGTGGGTAGGTCTATTCCAGTGGTCCAGACCCCCCTCTCTCTCTCTCCAGTGGGTAGGCCTATTCCAGTGGTCTAGACCCCCTCTCTCTCTCCAGTGGGTAGGTCTATTCCAGTGGTCCAGACCCCCCCTCTCTCTCCAGTGGGTAGGTCTATTCCAGTGGTCCAGACCCCCCCTCTCTCTCTCCAGTGGGTAGGTCTATTCCAGTGGTCCAGACCCCCCCTCTCTCTCCAGTGGGTAGGTCTATTCCAGTGGTCCAGACCCCCTCTCTCTCTCTCCAGTGGGTAGGCCTATTCCAGTGGTCCAGACCCCCCCCCCCCCTCTCTCTCTCTCTCTCTCTCTCTCTCGCTCTCGCTCTCTCTCTCGCTCTCTCTCTAGTGGGTAAGCCTATTCCAGTGGTCCAGACCCCCCTCTCTCTCTCTCCAGTGGGTAGGTCTATTCCAGTGGTCCAGACCCCCCTCTCTCTCTCTCCAGTGGGTAGGCCTATTCCAGTGGTCCAGACCCCCTCTCTCTCTCCAGTGGGTAGGTCTATTCCAGTGATCCAGACCCCCCTCTCTCTCTCTCTCTCTCTCTCTCTCTCTTCAGTGGGTAGGTCTATTCCAGTGGTCCAGACCCCCCCCCCTCTCTCTCTCCAGTGGGTAGGTCTATTCCAGTGGTCCAGACCCCCTCTCTCTCTCTCCAGTGGGTAGGCCTATTCCAGTGGTCCAGACCCCCCTCTCTCTCTCTCCAGTTGGTAGGTATATTCCAGTGGTCCAGACCCCCCTCTCTCTCTCTCCAGTGGGTAGGTCTATTCCAGTGGTCCAGACCCCCTCTCTCTCTCTCCAGTGGGTAGGCCTATTCCAGTGATCCAGACCCCCCTCTCTCATCTCTCTCCAGTGGGTAGGTCTATTCCAGTGATCCAGACCCCCCTCTCTCTCTCTCTCTCCAGTGGGTAGGCCTATTCCAGTGATCCAGACCCCCTCTCACCTCTCTCCAGTGGGTAGACCTATTCCAGTGATCCAGACCCCCCCCCCCTCTCTCTCCAGTGGGTAGGCCTATTCCAGTGATCCAGACCCCCTCTCTCTCTCTCTCTCCAGTGGGTAGGCCTATTCCAGTTATCCAGACCCCCCTCTCTCTCTCTCTCTCTCCAGTGGGTAGGTCTATTCCAGTGATCCAGACCCCCTCTCTCTCTCTCTCTCCAGTGGGTAGGTCTATTCCAGTGATCCAGACCCCTCTCTCTCTCTCTCTCTCCAGTGGGAAGGCCTATTCCAGTGGTCCAGACCCCCTCTCTCTCTCTCTCTCTCCAGTGGGTAGGTCTATTCCAGTGATCCAGACCCCCTCTCTCTCTCTCTCTCTCCAGTGGGTAGGTCTATTCCAGTGATCCAGACCCCCCTCTCTCTCTCTCTCTCCAGTGGGTAGGTCTATTCCAGTGATCCAGACCCCCCTCTCTCTCTCTCTCTCCAGTGGGTAGGTCTATTCCAGTGATCCAGACCCCTCTCTCTCTCTCTCTCTCCAGTGGGTAGGCCTATTCCAGTGGTCCAGACCCCCTCTCCCACTAAGGATGATATAGACGGTCTCCATTCTCTCTACCTGGAGGGCCTCACTACGGTGTTTGAAGACAACAAGGACAACTACGGCATTGCACCAGACAAACACCTCCACTTCATCTAGACACACATCTGTGTGAAGAGTTGTTCACACGTATAATCAGAAGAAAAATAAGATTTACAGATGAACCCAAAGATGCTGCAACACCTTGTAGAGTTCTAGCTGGAGGTTAGGGTTCTGTAGGGTTTTATAAAACATCACAATACGTTGCAGAGCGTTGGATTTGCCTGCTGTGGGGCAAGGAGACCCCCGACAACTGCGTGCCATTTTCAAGGAATTGTTAAATAAATGTTGTAATATCAGCATCTCTTGAAGAGCTTAGTCAGAACAACAAATGTCAGATTATTCCATGGAAAACGGTTCCACACATGTAGCTCTATCAGAGTTATACAGCAAGAAACTGCTTTCATGATCAGTAAACATCAATGATCATGTAGTTTCAGAGACGGGTAGCCTATCTATATCGGCAACCGTTAATTGGATATTTGAGTGATATGAAATACACTGAACAAAAATATAATCGCAACGTAAAGTGTTTGTCCAATGTTTCATGAGCTAAAATAAAAGATCCCAGAAAATGTTCCATACAAACAAAAATATTATTTCTCTCAAATGTTGTGGACAAATTTGTTTACCTCCCTGTTAGTGAGTGTTTTTCATTTGCCAAGATAATCCATCCACCTGTCAGGTGTGGCATATCAAGAAACTGATTAAACGGCATCATATGGCAGCAGTTTTACGGGCGCCTAACCAATTGTGCTATTGTGTTTGTTTTTTCACGTCATTTGTAACTTATTTTATACATAATGTTTCTGCCACCGTATCTTACGGCAGAAAAGAGCTTCTGGATATCAGGACAGCGATCACTCACCTCGGATTAGACTAAGATTTTTTCTTCAACAAGCAGGACGCACAGGATGTCCTTCAGACACCTGACAAGGCCAACATCCCTGTCACTGGCAAGAGAAAGAGACGCAGGTACAGAGGACACAGAGCAGGGTCACTCATAAGGATCCGCAGACGGTGAGTGGGAAAGCTGCCGTTAGCGTTCAATATTACTTGCCAATGTGCAATCTTGGACAATAAATTAGACGAGGTACGATCACGAATATCCTACCAACGGGACATCAAAAACTGTAACATCTTATGTTTCACGGAATCCTGGCTGAATGCCGACATGGATATTGAGCTAGCGGGATACACGCTGTACCGGCTAGATCGAACAGCACACTTCGGTAAGATGAGGGGGTGAGGTCTGTGCATATATGTAAACAACAGCTGGTGCACAAAATCTAAGGAAGTCTCTAGATTTTGCTCGCCTGAAGTAGAGTATCTTATGATAAGCTGTAGACCACACTATTTGCCTAGAGAGTTTTCATCCATACTTTTCGTGGCTGTTTATTTACCACCACAGACGGATGCTGGCACTAAGACCGCACTCAGTCAGCTGTATAAGGAAATAAACAAACAGGAAACCACTCACCCAGAGGCGGCGCTCCTAGTGCCCGGGGACTTTAATGCAGGGAAACTAAAATCAGTCTTACCAAATTTCTATCAAAATGTTAAATGGGCAACCAGAGGGGGAAAAAATCTAGAAATAAAAAATAATTATTATTTCACCTCTATTTAACCAGGTAGGCCAGTTGAGAACAAGTTCTCATTTACAACTGAGACCTGGCCAAGATAAAGCAGTGCGACACAAACAACAACACAGAATTACACATGGAATAAACAAATGTACAGTCAATAACACAATAGAAAAAGTCTATATACAGTGTGTGCAAATGGGGTCAGGAGATAAGGCAATAAATAGGCCATTGTAGTGTAGTATTTACAATTTAGCAAATTAAACACTGGAGTGATAGATGTGCAGATGATGATGTGCAAGTAGAGATACTGGTGTGCAAAAGAGCAAAAAAGTAAATAAAAACAATATGGGGATGAGGTAGGTAGATTGGATGGGTTATTTACAGATGGGCTGTGTACAGCTGCATCGATCGGTAAGCTGCTCAGATAGCTGATGCTTAAAGTTAGTGAGGGAGATGTAAGTCTCCAACTTCAGGGATTTTTGCAATTTGTTCCAGTCATTCAGTCATCATGGAGGTATATCTCACTGGCAGCAGAGAACATTCAGTCATCATGGAGGTATATCTCACTGGCACCAGAGAACATTCAGTCATCATGGAGGTATATCTCACTGGCAGCAGAGAACATTCAGTCATCATGGAGGTATATCTCACTGGCAGCAGAGAACTGTGGGTAGAGCTGGAGTCATCATGGCTAACAGATAACTGGAAGGACCAGTGAGATATACCTGCTGGAGCGCGTGCTACGGGTGGGTGTTGTTATGCTGACCAGTGAGATATACCTGCTGGAGCGCGTGCTACGGGTGGGTGTTGCTATGCTGACCAGTGAGATATACCTGCTGGAGCGCGTGCTACGGGTGGGTGTTGCTATGCTGACCAGTGAGATATACCTGCTGGAGCGCGTGCTACGGGTGGGTGTTGCTATGCTGACCAGTGAGATATACCTGCTGGAGCGCGTGCTACGGGTGGGTGTTGCTATGCTGACCAGTGAGATATACCTGCTGGAGCGCGTGCTACGGGTGGGTGTTGCTATGGTGACCAGTGAGATATACCTGCTGGAGCGCGTGCTACGGGTGGGTGTTGCTATGCTGACCAGTGAGATAAACCTGCTGGAGCGCGTGCTACGGGTGGGTGTTGCTATGCTGACCAGTGAGATATACCTGCTGGAGCGCGTGCTACGGGTGGGTGTTGCTATGCTGACCAGTGAGATATACCTGCTGGAGCGCGTGCTACGGGTGGGTGTTGCTATGCTGACCAGTGAGATATACCTGCTGGAGCGCGTGCTACGGGTGGGTGTTGCTATGCTGACCAGTGAGATATACCTGCTGGAGCGCGTGCTATGGGTGGGTGTTGCTATGCTGACCAGTGAGATATACCTGCTGGAGCGCGTGCTACGGGTGGGTGTTGCTATGCTGACCAGTGAGATATACCTGCTGGAGCGCGTGCTACGGGTGGGTGTTGCTATGCTGACCAGTGAGATATACCTGCTGGAGCGCTACGGGTGGGTGTTGCTATGCTGACCAGTGAGATATACCTGCTGGAGCGCGTGCTACGGGTGGGTGTTGCTATGGTGACCAGTGAGATATACCTGCTGGAGCGCGTGCTACGGGTGGGTGTTGCTATGGTGACCAGTGAGATATACCTGCTGGAGTGCTACGGGTGGGTGTTGCTATGGTGACCAGTGAGATATACCTGCTGGAGCGCGTGCTACGGGTGGGTGTTGCTATGCTGACCAGTGAGATATACCTGCTGGAGCGCGTGCTACGGGTGGGTGTTGCTATGCTGACCAGTGAGATATACCTGCTAGAGCGCGTGCTACGGGTGGGTGTTGCTATGCTGACCAGTGAGATATACCTGCTGGAGCGCTACGGGTGGGTGTTGCTGACCAGTGAGATATACCTGCTGGAGCGCTACGGGTGGGTGTTGCTATGGTGACCAGTGAGATATACCTGCTGGAGCGCGTGCTACGGGTGGGTGTTGCTATGCTGACCAGTGAGATATACCTGCTGGAGCGCGTGCTACGGGTGGGTGTTGCTATGCTGACCAGTGAGATATACCTGCTGGAGCGCTACGGGTGGGTGTTGCTATGGTGACCAGTGAGATATACCTGCTGGAGCGCGTGCTACGGGTGGGTGTTGCTATGCTGACCAGTGAGATATACCTGCTGGAGCGCGTGCTACGGGTGGGTGTTGCTATGCTGACAAGTGAGATATACCTGCTGGAGCGCTACGGGTGGGTGTTGCTATGCTGACCAGTGAGATATACCTGCTGGAGCGCTACGGGTGGGTGTTGCTATGGTGACCAGTGAGATATACCTGCTGGAGCGCGTGCTACGGGTGGGTGTTGCTATGCTGACCAGTTAAATATACCTGCTGGAGCGCGTGCTACGGGTGGGTGTTGCTATGCTGACCAGTGAGATATACCTGCTGGAGCGCTACGGGTGGGTGTTGCTATGCTGACCAGTGAGATATACCTGCTGGAGCGCGTGCTACGGGTGGGTGTTGCTATGCTGACCAGTGAGATATACCTGCTGGAGCGCTACGGGTGGGTGTTGCTATGCTGACCAGTGAGATATACCTGCTGGAGCGCGTGCTACGGGTGGGTGTTGCTATGGTGACCAGTGAGATATACCTGCTGGAGTGCTACGGGTGGGTGTTGCTATGGTGACCAGTGAGATATACCTGCTGGAGCGCGTGCTACGGGTGGGTGTTGCTATGCTGACCAGTGAGATATACCTGCTGGAGCGCGTGCTACGGGTGGGTGTTGCTATGCTGACCAGTGAGATATACCTGCTAGGAGCGCGTGCTACGGGTGGGTGTTGCTATGCTGACCAGTGAGATATACCTGCTGGAGCGCTCCGGGTAGGTGTTGCTGACCAGTGAGATATACCTGCTGGAGCGCTACGGGTGGGTGTTGCTATGGTGACCAGTGAGATATACCTGCTGGAGCGCGTGCTACGGGTGGGTGTTGCTATGCTGACCAGTGAGATATACCTGCTGGAGCGCGTGCTACGGGTGGGTGTTGCTATGCTGACCAGTGAGAAATACCTGCTGGAGCGCTACGGGTGGGTGTTGCTATGGTGACCAGTGAGATATACCTGCTGGAGCGCGTGCTACGGGTGGGTGTTGCTATGCTGACCAGTGAGATATACCTGCTGGAGCGCGTGCTACGGGTGGGTGTTGCTATGCTGACAAGTGAGATATACCTGCTGGAGCGCTACGGGTGGGTGTTGCTATGCTGACCAGTGAGATATACCTGCTGGAGCGCTACGGGTGGGTGTTGCTATGGTGACCAGTGAGATATACCTGCTGGAGCGCGTGCTACGGGTGGGTGTTGCTATGCTGACCAGTTAAATATACCTGCTGGAGCGCGTGCTACGGGTGGGTGTTGCTATGCTGACCAGTGAGATATACCTGCTGGAGCGCTACGGGTGGGTGTTGCTATGGTGACCAGTGAGATATACCTGCTGGAGCGCGTGCTACGGGTGGGTGTTGCTATGCTGACCAGTGAGATATACCTGCTGGAGCGCTACGGGTGGGTGTTGCTGACCAGTGAGATATACCTGCTGGAGCGCTACGGGTGGGTGTTGCTATGGTGACCAGTGAGATATACCTGCTGGAGCGCGTGCTACGGGTGGGTGTTGCTATGCTGACCAGTGAGATATACCTGCTGGAGCGCGTGCTACGGGTGGGTGTTGCTATGCTGACCAGTGAGATATACCTGCTGGAGCGCTACGGGTGGGTGTTGCTATGCTGACCAGTGAGATATACCTGCTGGAGCGCGTGCTACGGGTGGGTGTTGCTATGCTGACCAGTGAGATATACCTGCTGGAGCGCGTGCTACGGGTGGGTGTTGCTATGCTGACCAGTGAGATATACCTGCTGGAGCGCTACGGGTGGGTGTTGCTATGGTGACCAGTGAGAAATACCTGCTGGAGCGCGTGCTACGGGTGGGTGTTGCTATGCTGACCAGTGAGATATACCTGCTGGAGCGTGTGCTACGGGTGGGTGTTGCTATGCTGACCAGTGAGATATACCTGCTGGAGCGCGTGCTACGGGTGGGTGTTGCTATGCTGACCAGTGAGATATACCTGCTGGAGCGCGTGCTACGGGTGGGTGTTGCTATGGTGACCAGTGAGATATACCTGCTGGAGCGCGTGCTACGGGTGGGTGTTGCTATGCTGACCAGTGAGATATACCTGCTGGAGCGCGTGCTACGGGTGGGTGTTGCTATGCTGACCAGTGAGATATACCTGCTGGAGCGCGTGCTACGGGTGGGTGTTGCTATGGTGACCAGTGAGATATACCTGCTGGAGCGCGTGCTACGGGTGGGTGTTGCTATGGTGACCAGTGAGATATACCTGCTGGAGCGCGTGCTACGGGTGGGTGTTGCTATGCTGACCAGTGAGATATACCTGCTGGAGCGCGTGCTACGGGTGGGTGTTGCTATGCTGACCAGTGAGATATACCTGCTGGAGCGCGTGCTACGGGTGGGTGTTGCTATGGTGACCAGTGAGATATACCTGCTGGAGCGCGTGCTACGGGTGGGTGTTGCTATGCTGACCAGTGAGATATACCTGCTGGAGCGCGTGCTACGGGTGGGTGTTGCTATGCTGACCAGTGAGATATACCTGCTGGAGCGCGTGCTACGGGTGGGTGTTGCTATGGTGACCAGTGAGATATACCTGCTGGAGCGCGTGCTACGGGTGGGTGTTGCTATGGTGACCAGTGAGATATACCTGCTGGAGCGCGTGCTACGGGTGGGTGTTGCTATGGTGACCAGTGAGATATACCTGCTGGAGCGCGTGCTACGGATGGGTGTTGCTATGGTGACCAGTGAGATATACCTGCTGGAGCGCGTGCTACGGGTGGGTGTTGCTATGCTGACCAGTGAGATATACCTGCTGGAGCGCTACGGGTGGGTTTTGCTATGCTGACCAGTGAGATATACCTGCTGGAGCGCTACGGGTGGGTGTTGCTATGGTGACCAGTGAGATATACCTGCTGGAGCGCGTGCTACGGGTGGGTGTTGCTATGCTGACCAGTGAAATATACCTGCTGGAGCGCGTGCTACGGGTGGGTGTTGCTATGCTGACCAGTGAGATATACCTGCTGGAGCGCGTGCTACGGGTGGGTGTTGCTATGGTGACCAGTGAGATATACCTGCTGGAGCGCGTGCTACGGGTGGGTGTTGCTATGCTGACCAGTGAGATATACCTGCTGGAGCGCTACGGGTGGGTTTTGCTATGCTGACCAGTGAGATATACCTGCTGGAGCGCTACGGGTGGGTGTTGCTATGGTGACCAGTGAGATATACCTGCTGGAGCGCGTGCTACGGGTGGGTGTTGCTATGCTGACCAGTGAAATATACCTGCTGGAGCGCGTGCTACGGGTGGGTGTTGCTATGCTGACCAGTGAGATATACCTGCTGGAGCGCGTGCTACGGGTGGGTGTTGCTATGGTGACCAGTGAGATATACCTGCTGGAGCGCGTGCTACGGGTGGGTGTTGCTATGCTGACCAGTGAGATATACCTGCTGGAGCGCGTGCTACGGGTGGGTGTTGCTATGCTGACCAGTGAGATATACCTGCTGGAGCGCGTGCTACGGGTGGGTGTTGCTATGGTGACCAGTGAGATATACCTGCTGGAGCGCGTGCTACGGGTGGGTGTTGCTATGGTGACCAGTGAGATATACCTGCTGGAGTGCTACGGGTGGGTGTTGCTATGCTGACCAGTGAGATATACCTGCTGGAGCGCGTGCTACGGGTGGGTGTTGCTATGCTGACCAGTGAGATATACCTGCTGGAGCGCGTGCTACGGGTGGCTGTTGCTATGCTGACCAGTGAGATATACCTGCTGGAGCGCGTGCTATGGGTGGGTGTTGCTATGCTGACCAGTGAGATATACCTGCTGGAGCGCGTGCTACGGGTGGGTGTTGCTATGCTGACCAGTGAGATATACCTGCTGGAGCGCGTGCTACGGGTGGGTGTTGCTATGCTGACCAGTGAGATATACCTGCTGGAGCGCGTGCTACGGGTGGGTGTTGCTATGCTGACCAGTGAGATATACCTGCTGGAGCGCATGCTACGGGTGGGTGTTGCTATGCTGACCAGTGAGATATACCTGCTGGAGCGCGTGCTACGGGTGGGTGTTGCTATGCTGACCAGTGAGATATACCTGCTGGAGCGCGTGCTACGGGTGGGTGTTGCTATGCTGACCAGTGAGATATACCTGCTGGAGCGCGTGCTACGGGTGGGTGTTGCTATGCTGACCAGTGAGATATACCTGCTGGAGCGCGTGCTACGGGTGGGTGTTGCTATGCTGACCAGTGAGATATACCTGCTGGAGCGCGTGCTACGGGTGGGTGTTGCTATGCTGACCAGTGAGATATACCTGCTGGAGCGCGTGCTACGGGTGGGTGTTGCTATGCTGACCAGTGAGATATACCTGCTGGAGCGCGTGCTATGGGTGGGTGTTGCTATGCTGACCAGTGAGATATACCTGCTGGAGCGCTTGCTACGGGTGGGTGTTGCTATGCTGACCAGTGAGATATACCTGCTGGAGCGCGTGCTACGGGTGGGTGTTGCTATGGTGACCAGTGAGATATACCTGCTGGAGTGCTACGGGTGGGTGTTGCTATGGTGACCAGTGAGATATACCTGCTGGAGCGCGTGCTACGGGTGGGTGTTGCTATGCTGACCATTGAGATATACCTGCTGGAGCGCGTGCTACGGGTGGGTGTTGCTATGCTGACCAGTGAGATATACCTGCTGGAGCGCGTGCTACGGGTGGGTGTTGCTATGCTGACCAGTGAGATATACCTGCTGGAGCGCTACGGGTGGGTGTTGCTATGGTGACCAGTGAGATATACCTGCTGGAGCGCGTGCTACGGGTGGGTGTTGCTATGCTGACCAGTGAGATATACCTGCTGGAGCGCGTGCTACGGGTGGGTGTTGCTATGCTGACCAGTGAGATATACCTGCTGGAGCGCTACGGGTGGGTGTTGCTATGGTGACCAGTGAGATATACCTGCTGGAGCGCGTGCTACGGGTGGGTGTTGCTATGCTGACCAGTGAGATATACCTGCTGGAGCGCGTGCTACGGGTGGGTGTTGCTATGCTGACCAGTGAGATATACCTGCTGGAGCGCGTGCTACGGGTGGGTGTTGCTATGCTGACCAGTGAGATATACCTGCTGGAGCGCGTGCTACGGGTGGGTGTTGCTATGCTGACCAGTGAGATATACCTGCTGGAGCGCGTGCTACGGGTGGGTGTTGCTATGCTGACCAGTGAGATATACCTGCTGGAGCGCGTGCTACGGGTGGGTGTTGCTATGCTGACCAGTGAGATATACCTGCTGGAGCGCGTGCTATGGGTGGGTGTTGCTATGCTGACCAGTGAGATATACCTGCTGGAGCGCGTGCTATGGGTGGGTGTTGCTATGCTGACCAGTGAGATATACCTGCTGGAGTGCTACGGGTGGGTGTTGCTATGCTGACCAGTGAGATATACCTGCTGGAGCGCTACGGGTGGGTGTTGCTATGCTGACCAGTGAGATATACCTGCTGGAGCGCTACGGGTGGGTGTTGCTATGGTGACCAGTGAGATATACCTGCTGGAGCGCGTGCTACGGGTGGGTGTTGCTATGGTGACCAGTGAGATATACCTGCTGGAGCGCGTGCTATGGGTGGGTGTTGCTATGCTGACCAGTGAGATATACCTGCTGGAGCGCGTGCTACGGGTGGGTGTTGCTATGGTGACCAGTGAGATATACCTGCTGGAGTGCTACGGGTGGGTGTTGCTATGGTGACCAGTGAGATATACCTGCTGGAGCGCGTGCTACGGGTGGGTGTTGCTATGCTGACCAGTGAGATATACCTGCTGGAGCGCGTGCTACGGGTGGGTGTTGCTATGCTGACCAGTGAGATATACCTGCTGGAGCGCTACGGGTGGGTGTTGCTATGGTGACCAGTGAGATATACCTGCTGGAGCGCGTGCTACGGGTGGGTGTTGCTATGCTGACCAGTGAGATATACCTGCTGGAGCGCGTGTTACGGGTGGGTGTTGCTATGCTGACCAGTGAGATATACCTGCTGGAGCGCGTGCTACGGGTGGGTGTTGCTATGCTGACCAGTGAGATATACCTGCTGGAGCGCTACGGGTGGGTGTTGCTATGGTGACCAGTGAGATATACCTGCTGGAGCGCGTGCTACGGGTGGGTGTTGCTATGCTGACCAGTGAGATATACCTGCTGGAGCGCGTGCTACGGGTGGGTGTTGCTATGCTGACCAGTGAGATATACCTGCTGGAGCGCGTGCTACGGGTGGGTGTTGCTATGCTGACCAGTGAGATATACCTGCTGGAGCGCTACGGGTGGGTGTTGCTATGCTGACCAGTGAAATATACCTGCTGGAGCGCGTGCTACGGGTGGGTGTTGCTATGCTGACCAGTGAGATATACCTGCTGGAGCGCGTGCTACGGGTGGGTGTTGCTATGGTGACCAGTGAGATATACCTGCTGGAGCGCGTGCTACGGGTGGGTGTTGCTATGCTGACCAGTGAGATATACCTGCTGGAGCGCGTGCTACGGGTGGGTGTTGCTATGCTGACCAGTGAGATATACCTGCTGGAGCGCGTGCTACGGGTGGGTGTTGCTATGGTGACCAGTGAGATATACCTGCTGGAGCGCGTGCTACGGGTGGGTGTTGCTATGGTGACCAGTGAGATATACCTGCTGGAGTGCTACGGGTGGGTGTTGCTATGCTGACCAGTGAGATATACCTGCTGGAGCGCGTGCTACGGGTGGGTGTTGCTATGCTGACCAGTGAGATATACCTGCTGGAGCGCGTGCTACGGGTGGGTGTTGCTATGCTGACCAGTGAGATATACCTGCTGGAGCGCTACGGGTGGGTGTTGCTATGCTGACCAGTGAGATATACCTGCTGGAGCGCGTGCTACGGGTGGGTGTTGCTATGCTGACCAGTGAGATATACCTGCTGGAGCGCGTGCTACGGGTGGGTGTTGCTATGCTGACCAGTGAGATATACCTGCTGGAGCGCTACGGGTGGGTGTTGCTATGGTGACCAGTGAGATATACCTGCTGGAGCGCGTGCTACGGGTGGGTGTTGCTATGCTGACCAGTGAGATATACCTGCTGGAGCGCGTGCTACGGGTGGGTGTTGCTATGCTGACCAGTGAGATATACCTGCTGGAGCGCTACGGGTGGGTGTTGCTATGGTGACCAGTGAGATATACCTGCTGGAGCGCGTGCTACGGGTGGGTGTTGCTATGCTGACCAGTGAGATATACCTGCTGGAGCGCGTGCTACGGGTGGGTGTTGCTATGCTGACCAGTGAGATATACCTGCTGGAGCGCGTGCTACGGGTGGGTGTTGCTATGCTGACCAGTGAGATATACCTGCTGGAGCGCGTGCTACGGGTGGGTGTTGCTATGCTGACCAGTGAGATATACCTGCTGGAGCGCGTGCTACGGGTGTTGCTATGCTGACCAGTGAGATATACCTGCTGGAGCGCGTGCTACGGGTGGGTGTTGCTATGCTGACCAGTGAGATATACCTGCTGGAGCGCGTGCTATGGGTGGGTGTTGCTATGCTGACCAGTGAGATATACCTGCTGGAGCGCTACGGGTGGGTGTTGCTATGCTGACCAGTGAGATATACCTGCTGGAGCGCGTGCTACGGGTGGGTGTTGCTATGCTGACCAGTGAGATATACCTGCTGGAGCGCGTGCTACGGGTGGGTGTTGCTATGCTGACCAGTGAGATATACCTGCTGGAGCGCGTGCTACGGGTGGGTGTTGCTATGCTGACCAGTGAGATATACCTGCTGGAGCGCGTGCTATGGGTGGGTGTTGCTATGCTGACCAGTGAGATATACCTGCTGGAGCGCTACGGGTGGGTGTTGCTATGCTGACCAGTGAGATATACCTGCTGGAGCGCGTGCTATGGGTGGGTGTTGCTATGCTGACCAGTGAGATATACCTGCTGGAGCGCTACGGGTGGGTGTTGCTATGCTGACCAGTGAGATATACCTGCTGGAGCGCGTGCTACGGGTGGGTGTTGCTATGGTGACCAGTGAGATATACCTGCTGGAGTGCTACGGGTGGGTGTTGCTATGGTGACCAGTGAGATATACCTGCTGGAGCGCGTGCTACGGGTGGGTGTTGCTATGCTGACCAGTGAGATATACCTGCTGGAGCGCGTGCTACGGGTGGGTGTTGCTATGCTGACCAGTGAGATATACCTGCTGGAGCGCGTGCTACGGGTGGGTGTTGCTATGCTGACCAGTGAGATATACCTGCTGGAGCGCTACGGGTGGGTGTTGCTATGGTGACCAGTGAGATATACCTGCTGGAGCGCGTGCTACGGGTGGGTGTTGCTATGCTGACCAGTGAGATATACCTGCTGGAGCGCATGCTACGGGTGGGTGTTGCTATGCTGACCAGTGAGATATACCTGCTGGAGCGCTACGGGTGGGTGTTGCTATGGTGACCAGTGAGATATACCTGCTGGAGCGCGTGCTACGGGTGGGTGTTGCTATGCTGACCAGTGAGATATACCTGCTGGAGCGCGTGCTACGGGTGGGTGTTGCTATGCTGACCAGTGAGATATACCTGCTGGAGCGCGTGCTACGGGTGGGTGTTGCTATGCTGACCAGTGAGATATACCTGCTGGAGCGCGTGCTACGGGTGGGTGTTGCTATGCTGACCAGTGAGATATACCTGCTGGAGCGCGTGCTACGGGTGGGTGTTGCTATGCTGACCAGTGAGATATACCTGCTGGAGCGCGTGCTACGGGTGGGTGTTGCTATGCTGACCAGTGAGATATACCTGCTGGAGCGCGTGCTATGGGTGGGTGTTGCTATGCTGACCAGTGAGATATACCTGCTGGAGCGCTACGGGTGGGTGTTGCTATGCTGACCAGTGAGATATACCTGCTGGAGCGCGTGCTACGGGTGGGTGTTGCTATGCTGACCAGTGAGATATACCTGCTGGAGCGCGTGCTACGGGTGGGTGTTGCTATGCTGACCAGTGAGATATACCTGCTGGAGCGCGTGCTACGGGTGGGTGTTGCTATGCTGACCAGTGAGATATACCTGCTGGAGCGCGTGCTATGGGTGGGTGTTGCTATGCTGACCAGTGAGATATACCTGCTGGAGCGCTACGGGTGGGTGTTGCTATGCTGACCAGTGAGATATACCTGCTGGAGCGCGTGCTACGGGTGGGTGTTGCTATGGTGACCAGTGAGATATACCTGCTGGAGTGCTACGGGTGGGTGTTGCTATGGTGACCAGTGAGATATACCTGCTGGAGCGCGTGCTACGGGTGGGTGTTGCTATGCTGACCAGTGAGATATACCTGCTGGAGCGCGTGCTACGGGTGGGTGTTGCTATGCTGACCAGTGAGATATACCTGCTGGAGCGCGTGCTACGGGTGGGTGTTGCTATGCTGACCAGTGAGATATACCTGCTGGAGCGCTACGGGTGGGTGTTGCTATGGTGACCAGTGAGATATACCTGCTGGAGCGCGTGCTACGGGTGGGTGTTGCTATGCTGACCAGTGAGATATACCTGCTGGAGCGCGTGCTACGGGTGGGTGTTGCTATGCTGACCAGTGAGATATACCTGCTGGAGCGCTACGGGTGGGTGTTGCTATGGTGACCAGTGAGATATACCTGCTGGAGCGCGTGCTACGGGTGGGTGTTGCTATGCTGACCAGTGAGATATACCTGCTGGAGCGCGTGCTACGGGTGGGTGTTGCTATGCTGACCAGTGAGATATACCTGCTGGAGCGCGTGCTACGGGTGGGTGTTGCTATGCTGACCAGTGAGATATACCTGCTGGAGCGCGTGCTACGGGTGGGTGTTGCTATGCTGACCAGTGAGATATACCTGCTGGAGCGCGTGCTACGGGTGGGTGTTGCTATGCTGACCAGTGAGATATACCTGCTGGAGCGCGTGCTACGGGTGGGTGTTGCTATGCTGACCAGTGAGATATACCTGCTGGAGCGCGTGCTATGGGTGGGTGTTGCTATGCTGACCAGTGAGATATACCTGCTGGAGCGCGTGCTATGGGTGGGTGTTGCTATGCTGACCAGTGAGATATACCTGCTGGAGTGCTACGGGTGGGTGTTGCTATGCTGACCAGTGAGATATACCTGCTGGAGCGCTACGGGTGGGTGTTGCTATGCTGACCAGTGAGATATACCTGCTGGAGCGCTACGGGTGGGTGTTGCTATGGTGACCAGTGAGATATACCTGCTGGAGCGCGTGCTACGGGTGGGTGTTGCTATGGTGACCAGTGAGATATACCTGCTGGAGCGCGTGCTATGGGTGGGTGTTGCTATGCTGACCAGTGAGATATACCTGCTGGAGCGCGTGCTACGGGTGGGTGTTGCTATGGTGACCAGTGAGATATACCTGCTGGAGTGCTACGGGTGGGTGTTGCTATGGTGACCAGTGAGATATACCTGCTGGAGCGCGTGCTACGGGTGGGTGTTGCTATGCTGACCAGTGAGATATACCTGCTGGAGCGCGTGCTACGGGTGGGTGTTGCTATGCTGACCAGTGAGATATACCTGCTGGAGCGCTACGGGTGGGTGTTGCTATGGTGACCAGTGAGATATACCTGCTGGAGCGCGTGCTACGGGTGGGTGTTGCTATGCTGACCAGTGAGATATACCTGCTGGAGCGCGTGTTACGGGTGGGTGTTGCTATGCTGACCAGTGAGATATACCTGCTGGAGCGCGTGCTACGGGTGGGTGTTGCTATGCTGACCAGTGAGATATACCTGCTGGAGCGCTACGGGTGGGTGTTGCTATGGTGACCAGTGAGATATACCTGCTGGAGC
Source organism: Salvelinus alpinus (assembly GCF_045679555.1). NCBI lineage: Eukaryota > Metazoa > Chordata > Actinopteri > Salmoniformes > Salmonidae > Salvelinus > Salvelinus alpinus. The sequence goes on from NC_092096.1 coordinate 74,465,854, forward strand.
GCGTGCTACGGGTGGGTGTTGCTATGCTGACCAGTGAGATATACCTGCTGGAGCGCGTGCTACGGGTGGGTGTTGCTATGCTGACCAGTGAGATATACCTGCTGGAGCGCGTGCTACGGGTGGGTGTTGCTATGCTGACCAGTGAGATATACCTGCTGGAGCGCTACGGGTGGGTGTTGCTATGGTGACCAGTGAGATATACCTGCTGGAGTGCTACGGGTGGGTGTTGCTATGGTGACCAGTGAGATATACCTGCTGGAGCGCGTGCTACGGGTGGGTGTTGCTATGCTGACCAGTGAGATATACCTGCTGGAGCGCGTGCTACGGGTGGGTGTTGCTATGCTGACCAGTGAGATATACCTGCTGGAGCGCTACGGGTGGGTGTTGCTATGCTGACCAGTGAGATATACCTGCTGGAGCGCGTGCTACGGGTGGGTGTTGCTATGCTGACCAGTGAGATATACCTGCTGGAGCGCGTGCTACGGGTGGGTGTTGCTATGCTGACCAGTGAGATATACCTGCTGGAGCGCTACGGGTGGGTGTTGCTATGGTGACCAGTGAGATATACCTGCTGGAGCGCGTGCTACGGGTGGGTGTTGCTATGCTGACCAGTGAGATATACCTGCTGGAGCGCGTGCTACGGGTTGGTGTTGCTATGCTGACCAGTGAGATATACCTGCTGGAGCGCTACGGGTGGGTGTTGCTATGCTGACCAGTGAGATATACCTGCTGGAGCGCTACGGGTGGGTGTTGCTATGCTGACCAGTGAGATATACCTGCTGGAGTGCTACGGGTGGGTGTTGCTATGGTGACCAGTGAGATATACCTGCTGGAGCGCGTGCTACGGGTGGGTGTTGCTATGGTGACCAGTGAGATATACCTGCTGGAGCGCGTGCTACGGGTGGGTGTTGCTATGCTGACCAGTGAGATATACCTGCTGGAGCGCATGCTACGGGTGGGTGTTGATATGCTGACCAGTGAGATATACCTGCTGGAGCGCGTGCTACGGGTTGGTGTTGCTATGCTGACCAGTGAGATATACCTGCTGGAGCGCGTGCTACGGGTGGGTGTTGCTATGCTGACCAGTGAGATATACCTGCTGGAGCGCATGCTACGGGTGGGTGTTGCTATGCTGACCAGTGAGATATACCTGCTGGAGCGCGTGCTACGGGTGGGTGTTGCTATGCTGACCAGTGAGATATACCTGCTGGAGCGCGTGCTACGGGTTGGTGTTGCTATGCTGACCAGTTTGATATACCTGCTGGAGCGCGTGCTACGGGTGGGTGTTGCTATGGTGACCAGTGAGATATACCTGCTGGAGCGCGTGCTACGGGTGGGTGTTGCTATGCTGACCAGTGAGATATACCTGCTGGAGCGCGTGCTACGGGTGGGTGTTGCTATGCTGACCAGTGAGATATACCTGCTGGAGCGCGTGCTACGGGTGGGTGTTGCTATGCTGACCAGTGAGATATACCTGCTGGAGCGCGTGCTACGGGTGGGTGCTGCTATGCTGACCAGTGAGATATACCTGCTGGAGCGCGTGCTACGGGTGGGTGTTGCTATGCTGACCAGTGAGACATACCTGCTGGAGCGCGTGCTACGGGTGGGTGTTGCTATGCTGACCAGTGAGATATACCTGCTGGAGCGCGTGCTACGGGTGGGTGTTGCTATGCTGACCAGTGAGATATACCTGCTGGAGCGCGTGCTACGGGTGGGTGTTGCTATGCTGACCAGTGAGATATACCTGCTGGAGCGCGTGCTACGGGTGGGTGTTGCTATGCTGACCAGTGAGATATACCTGCTGGAGCGCGTGCTACGGGTGGGTGTTGCTATGGTGACCAGTGAGATATACCTGCTGGAGTGCTACGGGTGGGTGTTGCTATGTTGACCAGTGAGATATACCTGCTGGAGCGCGTGCTACGGGTGGGTGTTGCTATGCTGACCAGTGAGATATACCTGCTGGAGCGCGTGCTACGGGTGGGTGTTGCTATGCTGACCAGTGAGATATACCTGCTGGAGCGCGTGCTACGGGTGGGTGTTGCTATGCTGACCAGTGAGATATGCCTGCTGGAGCGCGTGCTACGGGTGGGTGTTGCTATGCTGACCAGTGAGATATACCTGCTGGAGCGCGTGCTACGGGTGGGTGTTGCTATGCTGACCAGTGAGATATACCTGCTGGAGCGCGTGCTACGGGTTGGTGTTGCTATGCTGACCAGTGAGATATACCTGCTGGAGCGCGTGCTACGGGTGGGTGTTGCTATGGTGACCAGTGAGATATACCTGCTGGAGCGCGTGCTACGGGTGGGTGTTGCTATGCTGACCAGTGAGATATACCTGCTGGAGCGCGTGCTACGGGTGGGTGTTGCTATGCTGACCAGTGAGATATACCTGCTGGAGCGCGTGCTACGGGTGGGTGTTGCTATGCTGACCAGTGAGATATACCTGCTGGAGCGCGTGCTACGGGTGGGTGCTGCTATGCTGACCAGTGAGATATACCTGCTGGAGCGCGTGCTACGGGTGGGTGTTGCTATGCTGACCAGTGAGACATACCTGCTGGAGCGCGTGCTACGGGTGGGTGTTGCTATGCTGACCAGTGAGATATACCTGCTGGAGCGCGTGCTACGGGTGGGTGTTGCTATGCTGACCAGTGAGATATACCTGCTGGAGCGCGTGCTACGGGTGGGTGTTGCTATGCTGACCAGTGAGATATACCTGCTGGAGCGCGTGCTACGGGTGGGTGTTGCTATGCTGACCAGTGAGATATACCTGCTGGAGCGCGTGCTACGGGTGGGTGTTGCTATGGTGACCAGTGAGATATACCTGCTGGAGTGCTACGGGTGGGTGTTGCTATGCTGACCAGTGAGATATACCTGCTGGAGCGCTACGGGTGGGTGTTGCTATGGTGACCAGTGAGATATACCTGCTGGAGCGCGTGCTACGGGTGGGTGTTGCTATGCTGACCAGTGAGATATACCTGCTGGAGCGCGTGCTACGGGTGGGTGTTGCTATGCTGACCAGTGAGATATACCTGCTGGTGCGCGTGCTACGGGTGGGTGTTGCTATGCTGACCAGTGAGATATACCTGCTGGAGCGCGTGCTACGGGTGGGTGTTGCTATGCTGACCAGTGAGATATGCCTGCTGGAGCGCGTGCTACGGGTGGGTGTTGCTATGCTGACCAGTGAGATATACCTGCTGGAGCGCGTGCTACGGGTGGGTGTTGCTATGGTGACCAGTGAGATATACCTGCTGGAGTGCTACGGGTGGGTGTTGCTATGGTGACCAGTGAGATATACCTGCTGGAGCGCTACGGGTGGGTGTTGCTATGCTGACCAGTGAGATATACCTGCTGGAGCGCGTGCTACGGGTGGGTGTTGCTATGGTGACCAGTGAGATATACCTGCTGGAGCGCTACGGGTGGGTGTTGCTATGCTGACCAGTGAGATATACCTGCTGGAGCGCGTGCTACGGGTGGGTGTTGCTATGGTGACCAGTGAGATATACCTGCTGGAGTGCTACGGGTGGGTGTTGCTATGGTGACCAGTGAGATATACCTGCTGGAGCGCGTGCTACGGGTGGGTGTTGCTATGCTGACCAGTGAGATATACCTGCTGGAGTGCTACGGGTGGGTGTTGCTATGCTGACCAGTGAGATATACCTGCTGGAGCGCGTGCTACGGGTGGGTGTTGCTATGCTGACCAGTGAGATATACCTGCTGGAGCGCTACGGGTGGGTGTTGCTATGGTGACCAGTGAGATATACCTGCTGGAGCGCGTGCTACGGGTGGGTGTTGCTATGCTGACCAGTGAGATATACCTGCTGGAGCGTGTGCTACGGGTGGGTGTTGCTATGCTGACCAGTGAGATATACCTGCTGGAGCGCTACGGGTGGGTGTTGCTATGCTGACCAGTGAGATATACCTGCTGGAGCGCGTGCTACGGGTGGGTGTTGCTATGCTGACCAGTGAGATATACCTGCTGGAGCGCGTGCTACGGGTGGGTGTTGCTATGCTGACCAGTGAGATATACCTGCTGGAGCGTGTGCTACGGGTGGGTGTTGCTATGCTGACCAGTGAGCTGAGATAAGGCAGAGCTTTACCTAGCAAAGACTTATAGATGACCTGGAGCCAGTGGGTCTGGCGACGAAAGCATACAGGTCGCAGTGGTGGGTGGTATATGGGGCTTTGGTGACAAAATGGATGGCACTGTGATGACGGACGTGAGTGCTCCGGGTCTGTAGTCATTTAGGCAGGTTGCCTTCGTGTTCTTGGGCACAGGGACTATGGTGGTCTGCTTGAAATATGTTGGTATTACAGACTTAATCAGGGACATGTTGAATATGTCAGTGAAGACACCTGCCAGTTGGTCAGCACATGCCCGAAGCACACGTCCTGGTAATCCGTCTGGCCCCGCAGCCTTATGTATGTTGACCTGTTTAAAATGTCTTACTCACGTCGGCTACGGAAAGCGTGATCACACAGTCGCCCGGAACAGCTGATGCTCTCATGCATGCCTCAGTGTTGCTTGCCTCGAAGCGAGCTGTGGTAAACCGTGGGGTGTTGGGTTGAACATGCAGAGATTGACACAGAGACAGGGAGGCTTTAGTCCACAAAACAACTTTACTAAGACGGAAAATAAATATATCAAAGAAATCACTTCGGTTTTGCTCGGTCTTTCTTCTCTCTCCCAACTGGTGTCCGTCTCTCTCCCTTCTCTCTCTTAACTGGTGTCCGTCTCTCTCCCTTCTCTCTCTTAACTGGTGTCTGTCTCTCTCCCTTCTCTCTTAACTGGTGTCCGTCTCTCTCCCTTCTCTCTCTTAACTGGTGTCCGTCTCTCTCCCTTCTCTCTCTTAACTGGTGTCCGTCTCTCTCCCTTAACTGGTGTCCGTCTCTCTCCCTTCTCTCTCTTAACTGGTGTCCGTCTCTCTCCCTTCTCTCTCTTAACTGGTGTCCGTCTTTCTCCCTTCTCTCTCTTAACTGGTGTCCGTCTCTCCCCCTTCTCTCTCTTAACTGGTGTCCGTCTCTCCCCCTTCTCTCTCTTAACTGGTGTCCGTCTTTCTCCCTTCTCTCTCTTAACTGGTGTCCGTCTCTCTCCCTTCTCTCTCTTAACTGGTGTCCGTCTTTCTCCCTTCTCTCTCTTAACTGGTGTCCGTCTTTCTCCCTTCTCTCTCTTAACTGGTGTCCGTCTCTTTCCCTTCTCTCTCTTAACTGGTGTCCGTCTCTCCCCCTTCTCTCTCTTAACTGGTGTCCGTCTTTCTCCCTTCTCTCTCTTAACTGGTGTCCGTCTTTCTCCCTTCTCCCTCGCGGTGTGCCATCGTGCTCCTTTTATTTAGCCTCCACGGCTGGTTGGCACTTTCCTCTAATTACTTCCACTGATATCTGTCCGTGTCGGGGTGCCCAGCTCCCGTATCCCCAGCAGAGGGAGCCAACGTCGTCTCACGTACCTCCCATCTATTACCATCCCCCGGGGTAGACCTCCTGGGATACCACAGAGCATAGAAGTGATTTAGCTCGTCTGGTAGGCTCGTGTCACTGGGCAGCTCGCATCTGTGCTTCCCTTTGTTGTCTGTAATAGTTTGCAAGCCCTGCCACATAAGACGAGCGTCGGAGCCGGTGTAGTACGATTCAATCTTAGCCCTGTATTGACGCTTTGCCTGTTTGATGGTTCGTCGCAGGGCATAGCAGGATTTCTTGTAAGCTTCCGGGTTAGAGTCCCACACCTTGAAAGCGGCAGCTCTACCCTTTAGCTCAGTGCGAATATTGCCTTTAATCCATGGCTTCTGGTTGGGGTATGTACGTACAGTCACTGTGAGGATGACGTCCTCGATGCACTTATTGATAAAGCCAGTGACTGATGTGGTGTACTCCTGAATGCCATCGGAAGAATCCCGGAACATGTTCCAGTCTGTGATAGCAAAACAGTCCTGTAGTTTAGCATCTGCTTCATCTGACCAATTTTTTTATAGACCGAGTCACTGGTGCTTCCTGCTAAAATCAGGAGGATAGAGTTGTGGTAGGATTTACCAAATGGAGGGCGAGGGAGAGCTTTGTACGCGTCTCTGTGTGTCTAGTACAGGTGATCTAGAATTTTTTTCCATCTGGTTGCATATTTAACATGTTGATGGAAATTTGGTAAAACTGATTTAAGTTTCCCTGCATTAAAACCTCTCTGGGATATGTGGGACGCGCCTCGACAACAGCCAGTAAAATTGCAGGGCGCCAAATTCAAAACAACAGAAATCCCATAATTAAAATTCCTCAAACATACAAGTATTTTACACCATTTTAAAGATACACTTCTTGTAAATCCAGCCACAGTGTCCGATTTCAAATAGGCTTTACGGCGAAAGCACACCAAACGATTATGTTAGGTCAGCACCTAGTCACAGAAAACCATAAAGCCATTTTCCAGAAAAGGAGAGCCCTCACAAAAGTCAGAAATAGCGATACAATTAATCACTAACCTTCGATGATCTTCATCAGATGGCACTCACAGGACTTCATGTTACACAATAAATGTGTGTTTTGTTCGATAAAGTTAATCTTTATGTCCAAAAACCTAATTTGAAATTGGTGTGTTATGGTCAGAAATGCATTGTCTCAAACAAACATCCGGTGAAAGTGCAGAGAGCCACATCAAATTACAGAAATACTCATCATAAACATTGATAAAAGATACGAGTGTTATTCATGGGAATATAGATAAACTTCTCCTTAATGCAACTGCTGTGTCAGATTTAAAAAATGCTTTACGGTGAAAGCACACCTTGCGATTATGTTTAGTAAGCGCCAAGTCACAGAAAAACAATCAGCCATTTTCCAAAGAAGGAGAGGTGTCACAAAAGTCAGAAATAGCATTATAAATATTCACTTACCTTTTGATGATCTTCATCAGAATGCACTCCCAGGAATACCAGTTCCACAATAAATGTTTGGATGGCTACAGATGCTACAGGCTACCCAGATGCTACAGGCTACCCAGATGCTACAGGCTACCCAGATGCTACAGGCTACCCAGATGCTACAGGCTACCCAGATGCTACAGGCTACCCAGATGCTACAGGCTACCCAGATGCTACAGGCTACCCAGATGCTACAGGCTACCCAGATGCTACAGGCTACCCAGATGCTACAGGCTACCCAGATGCTACAGGCTACCCAGATGCTACAGGCTACCCAGATGCTACAGGCTACCCAGATGCTACAGGCTACCCAGATGCTACAGGCTACCCAGATGCTACAGGTTCTGACAGGCTTTACATGTTGAAGCGAACGTCGAATAGACATGTCTACAACAGCAACACATGCCACAGCTTTGAAATTAGAATTCAGTGGTTCTGCGACTCGCAAATACGATAGCTCACTGGCTAACACGGTCAAACAAGCTCGGAATGAACACCCACAAGCTTACTATCATAGGCTTCGTTCAGCTTACTTTGGCCTACTCACTGAAACAGGAATGGAAGAGCTATTGCCATTCAAACAAATGTTTCTGTCAAACATGCATCACACCTTCATTACCTACTTGGGCCATACAGCACATGTTGGCTTGCATATCTTACAACTCAGAGAGCTTGCAAGCACAGCTTTTGAGGCATAAAAAGCTCGCAACACTAAGAGCCCTGACATCTTAAATACAAATCAATAAAATAAATACAAGTCAGCTACTACAGCGACTGAAAAGACTGCAACACTTAACAAAGAGCTGCAGTTAGTTTCAGAGTGGGTTGCAAGGAATAAGTTACTAAATGCATTGTATTTGGGAAAAATCATTCACTAAACCCTAAACCTCAACTAAATCTTGTAATAAATCATGTGGAAATTGAGCAAGTTGAGATGACTAAACTGCTTGGAGTAACCCTGGATTGTAAACTGTCTAAACGTATTGATACAACAGTAGTTCAAAGTGGAGGACTTGACTTCATTACTACTTGTATTTATGAGAGGTATTGACATGTTGAAAGCACCGAGCTGTCTGTTTGAACTACTGGCACACAGCTCAGACACCCATGCAGACCCCAGAAGACATGCCACCAGAGGTCTCTTCACAGTCCCCAAATCCAGAACAGACTATGGGAGGCGCACAGTACCACATAGAGCCATGACTACATGGAACTCTATTCCACATCAAGTAACTGATGCAGTAGAATCAGATTTAAAAAACACCTTACAGGGAGGACTGTGAAGCAACACAAACAAAGACACATGCATACACACACACGATAACATACGCACTATACACACACATGGATTTAGTACTGTAGATATGTGGTAGTGGTGGAGTAGGGGCCTGAGGGCACACAGTGTGTTGTGAAATCTGTGAATGTATTGGAATGTTTTTTAAATTGTATAAACTGCCTTAATTTTGCTGGACCCCAGGAAGAGTAGCTGCTGCCTTGGCAGGAACTAATGGGGAACCATAATAAACCCCAGGAAGAGTAGCTGCTGCCTTGGCAGGAACTAATGGGGATCCATAATAAACCCCAGGAAGAGTAGCTGCTGCCTTGGCAGGAACTAACGAGGATCCATAATAAATACAAATGTGTCTTCATTTTTTTATTGATCGTTAAAGTAATTGAACCATTGTCACCGTTAAAGATGTACTATGCAGAAATCGCTCCGCCATTTCCTGGTTACTAAAATTGTAATAGTTTGCCTAATTTAAGTTTATGTGACAAAAACAAAACAAGCAGTCATTGCGTAGATAATCATTGTACCATCTAAACCGCTGTGTAATATATTCCATAGACAAAAATATTGTAGTTTCAGCTGTACAAAACTGTAAGTAAAAGACATAAAAACTAAACTTCACAACAGGAAGCATAGAAATAGAGCACATAGAACAGATCTAACACTTCTTAGGCTTGCTTTCAATGTGAATGAAAGAGCTATAACTCACCTTTCTATGTGAATTTGGTCAGGTTACCCAAAATGTTACATATTGTATCTTTAATTGGTTTAAGAATTTAAAGTGATTTTTGATGTGAACCGTTTGTGAACTCGTTTTTGGGCATCGGACTCCAGAGTCCTATATTTCAGAGTTGTGTCAATGAGGTGGTCGGATTTAAATTGGCTACCATTTATCACATAGTGTGTGTAGGCTGAAATGTGCAGGCTAAAATGTGTAGGCTGAAATGTGTAGGCTGAAATGTGTAGGCTGAAATGTGTAGGCTGAAATGTGCAGGCTGAAATGTGTAGGCTGAAATGTGTAGGCTAAAATGTGTAGGCTAAAATGTGTAGGCTAAAATGTGCAGGCTGAAATGTGTAGGCTGAAATGTGTAGGCTGAAATGTGTAGACTGAAATATGTCATCAAAAAACATGGCAGACATTGGATGAATTAAACAAATGTATATCTTCATTCTCAGCTACAATTATTTGAATAATTCAATGGATGTTTTTGTGCACAAAAGTGATGACTAAAGTGTCTTATTAGGAATATTCATATCTGACTTCTCTAAGTGGCCATGTTTGGAAATAGTCTTTCTGTGCATCAGTTAAACTGAAGCATAAATGTAGGAGCCTCGAAAGGTGCTTCTAGACAGGTGTTGTGTCGAAAATCTCCCCCCTGACTGAATTCTACCCCCCTTTGCGTTCTTAATGTTATTTCACCTCTATTTAACCAGGTAGGCCAGTTGAGAACAAGTTGTCATTTACAACTGCGACCTGGCCAAGATAAAGCATTGCGACACAAACAACAACACAGAGTTACACATAAACAAACATTCATTGCTGCAACTTGCTAGTTCAGATTTCTGCTCTTCATTCCGTTGTCAGTTTAGTCTACATGTCACTGATCTTAGTAGCAAAAAGCATTTTTGTCTGCAGTTTTCGATTTGGCTATTTGTTTCAAGTGTATGTGGCGGTTTTAGCTTGTATGGCGTCCTGGGCGAACCTCCCCGTCCGTCCGCCCGCCCGCAACACGCCCCCCGGGCGGCAAGATGCCCATGTGCCCTGTACCTAAATCCTCTACTGATTTTGTATTAGTCTATAAATAAATCTCTTTGCCAAAATTCGTCATCTCTCCCATGTCTTATTCGACTAGTATTTTGAAAGTGTAAGGATAATAATTCAGCCATAGTTGTTCTGAAATGTTTATTGCTTGCCAACATTTTACTCCTTCTATGTTTAATATAACACACATACATTCATTATTCATTTCGGTTGCCTATCCTGACTAAGTTTGTTCTATAGAAAGTATTTGACTCTGATGTGTGTCACAGAAAGTATTTGACTCTAGCCACAAACATAAGGAAATTAGATGGGTCGGGGAGGGAGAAATGTGGCAGGGGGAGATTTTTAACACCTGGAAGGCTGTAGTAATCTGATCTGGCCAGCAGGGGTCACCAGGGTACCATAAACACGAGGCTCCACGGGGGCGTAACTTCCGGATTTATAGAAGTTGTCAACAGTTTGCTAAATAGAAAAACATGTAGCTAGATACTGAGACCAGAACCGTTCTTTTATAGCTGAATGAGAAAGCAGAACGCTACCCTTCTTTTTCCAGCAAAGAGAGACGGGGGAAGGAGTGACTGGAGACAGAAAGACGGCGCCGCTGCGGAAAGCAGAAGTAGTTAGTTACAGTAGTTAACTAGCTAGCTATAATGTTTAGCTACTGTAGCTAGTAGGCTAACGTGTGTGGTGATAAGTATAAGTACCAGGCAAGCTAAAAACGGGCTGGTGTGTGTGATAACTCCAGCCTGCTCTCCCTCTCCGTGGCTACACTACTGATGCCGGTCTCGGCCGGGGCTCCATGGAAGAGCTGCTAGCACAGGACCGAACAAGGAACGGGACTGCAACCGACTCCCCTCACCCCTGCCCGACACGGTCCCTGCTCATCTCTCTGGTCCAACGGGATATTATTACCGTGGGGTGAGCCTGGAAACGACCGACCGAGCGAGCGGCGATGGGGTCAGAAGTACTTTTCCAACTTTTTCTACAACTTTTATGAAAGGTCTTATAATAAAGTTTAGATTTATTTATACCTACATCAAACTGGTTAAGGTTATGCAGTGTGTTTGTCCGGCAGTGATGAGATGTCATGTCGCTAGCTCATATAGAAGCTACCATCTCTAGATGTTCGACAGACACGGTTGAAACCCCTGGAACCCTGCATACTGCTCCCGCTACAGAATCCGGTTAGCGATCCAGGACAAGGTACGTCATCTTTTGCCTTTAACAAATTTCACCAAGAAGGAAAAAATACTTTTAAATAAAGTTGTGAAAGAGAGAGGAGAGAGATTTAATTGAGGGACATGGTGAATGGCACAATGGTGTGCAACTGCAGCCCCCAATGTGGACTTCCTCTATCTGCAGGAAGGAGTATTGCATTGGTTCCTGCATGAACCCCCACCCAAAAGTGTGACACTTTGAATGTGGGTCAAAAGGGAAATAAAAGTGTTATGCGTTTTTTCACTGGTAGACAGTATCCTTCGCTCCCACCATCGAACTGCAGGAAAACAGTGTCCGACACAGTCTTCTGGTCGCCCCTGCCTCCCGTTAGTACAGCAGGCGGGAAGCTGGGGCGACACCGTGTGCTAGCTAGCTTGCTTGTTAGGGATAGCTTTGTTAACTAGCACACGGTGTCACCCCCGTCGCCTGTGTACGGGAGCCAAGTACACTGTCTACCGGTCTCCCCCGCCTAACAACAGGTGGGAAGCTGGAGCAACACCGTCGTGCCCGACAGGCTGGGGCGAAGGACACTGTCTACCGGTGTCTCCTACCGCTAGCTACTCCGGTAGGCAGGTGGCGGGGGCTAGTTAGTTAGTTAGCTTGCTAGTTAGCTAGCACACGGTGTCGCCTCACACCTGCTGTGTACCGGAGTCCTCCTTATGACTAGTTGGCTAAGCTAACACAGTGTCCTTCGCTCGCGGTTGCATTACTGCCATCGACTGTACTGGAGCGCCCCTGCTTCCCGCATTGTAGTCCTAGTTAAAACATGTACCAATAGAAGTCTAAAGAGGGGTTCCTACAGATTCCGGAATGCCCACATATAATGCTCAAATTGTGGGCTGCAGTTGCACCCTTCTCGAATGGCACAGAAGGGGCTCGGATGCGTATTGACGTGTCGCGCCTTGTGCTGCGCAGAGGACCCATTGTGGGTTATGACTGATGACGTCACGGAGCGGAATTCATTTCAAGCGCATAGCTGAGTGATTGTTGAACCGTGTGGAGCCCTACCCCTCTTTAGGGTTAGCAGTAGGTTAGTACTGGTCTGACATTAATACTTATATCTGTCCTCTATGAAGACCCTCTGAAGGGCTGTAATAGATACTGTAGTATCTATGTATCCCATCTATGGAGACTACTGCTAACCCTACTGTATATCATTGTCCACTATGAAGACCGGTGTTGTAAAGTACTACTGTAATATCTGTATTTGGTGAAACCTCTTGCTCCTCTAACTGTCACGATGTGTACTTAATTAATTTATATTTCAAGATATTGATAAAGCCTAACTGCTAAAAATACAGTTTTGATTTGTAAAGTTCAAAATAGTCTGGCAGTCCAACTGATTGGCAAACGTACTGCAAATTAAGAAATCATGTGACTAAATAAACTATACTATGAAACAAAGATACATTTATATAAAGAAAGATAATAAAAAGCTTTGGAGCACCTTAAATGGAATTCTGGGAAAAAAGCCAACTCGACTCCATTGTTCATTGAATCAGATGGCTTATTCATCACAAAGCCCACTGATATTGCTGACTACTTTAATTACCTTTTCAGTAAATAAATTGACAACAGACTTTCAGCATGCTTATAGGGAAGGACACTCAACAAGCACAGCACTTACACAAATTACTGATGATTGGCTGAGAGAAATTGATGATAAAATGATTGTGGAGGCTGTCTTGTTAGACTTCAGTGCAGCTTTTGACATTATTGATCAAAGTCTGCTGCTGGAAAAACATGTGTTATGGCTTTACACCCCCTGCTATAATGTGTTATGGCTTTACGCCCCCTGCTATAATGTGTTATGGCTTTACGCTCCCTGCTATAATGTGTTATGGCTTTACGCTCCCTGCTATAATGTGTTATGGCTTTACGCCCCCTGCTATAATGTTGATAAAGAGTTACCTGTCTAACAATATCAATAATTCACATACAAGCGCAGCATTATGTTCACTGGTCTCAGCCAAATGTGTCACTGTTCCAGAATGTTATTATGGGAGAACACCGTTCTTAAACGTGCACCTGATGCGTTTTTTATAATGCGCCATAGATGGATATACAGCCTAATGGTAGAAATGTAGAGGGCATATCTGAAGATGCAACAGGATTGTGCCTTACTGTCTTTTTACAGTAGTAGAAGAAGAAATGCTGGTTTCAATATCAGGAAATCTTCGCTTTATTTCTATGGTGGGATTTTGGCCTTAGCCTATGTAAAACATCCAGGTTTCAAACATTGATATGGCTGGCTAGACGTTGCATATGGAATTATTTAGGTTATGGAAATGACATTAGGCCTATTTTCCCAACATTGGGATGATTTTCTATTCTTTTCTGTAGTCCGCCGGCATGGAGGTTTCCTGTGTCGGGAGTTGTGGCATTTTCCTTGTCTGTAGGCTATGGCTTGCTACTGAGGAATTCTGACAGGAACTGAATGCTCACTAAAATATGCTAAGTATTTCTGCGTCACTATGCCTGGTTGGGGGCTGTGTGCACGTGAAGAGCTGAGTGACATATACAGTTTTAGAAGCACAGGCATAAAAAAAGTGTTTAATCTACCTGAAACTGAAGTGAGACTGTCCCTGTGTTCCTTGGCTATTTACATTATTTTGTTCAGATGCTAGGTTGATTTTCAATGTTTGAGTTTCAACTGCTAGGGGAGATGAGCAATGCTGATACTAGTCAGGCTCTCGATCTCACAGGCACAAACATGACTTGCATTACCACGGTAACCTTCCGCCCTTTAAAGGGGCAGGTGAACATTTTTGTTTCATATTTTGGTTAAAAGACTCTGGTCACAATATATTTTTATGAAATTCAACAATATACCACATTACTTCTCACCAGTAATAATGTTTTACAAACAACAAAGCATGCACATCCAGTGTAATTTTACTGGGAAAAAATATTTGTCTGGTTAAAAATATTTGAGTGGCTGGTAGACCAGAAATAACATTTTAGGCTCTGGCCATTAGCAAGTTGTGGTGCTCAAAAAGGGCGATTCAGTGACGAGGAAGCAGAGGAAGTGAACGCTGGGAAAGACACAAGGTATTTCATGTATATTGTTGTTTAATGTGGCAGCTGGTGGTGGAATGGATATAACTTCAGTTTATTCAGTAACCACTTCACAATAACATTGGTCTCTCTTAGATATATCTTAAATAATAATTCCCCATTCAAAAAATATAGAACTAAGAGTAGATATAGCCCTTGGTTCACCCCAGACTTTACTGCCCTCGACCAGCACAAAAACATCCTGTGGCATTCTGCATTAGCATCTAATAGCCCCCGCGATATGCAACTTTTCAGGGAAATCAGGAACCAACATACACAGTCAGTTTGGAAAGCTTTTTCAAACAGAAATTTGCTTCCCGCAACACTAATTCCCAAAAGTTCTGGGACACTAAAGTCCATGGAGAATAAGAGCACCTCCTCCCAGCTGCCAACTGCACTGAGGCTTGGAAACACTGTCACCACCGATATATCTACGATAATCGATCATTTCAATAAGCATTTTTCTACGGCTGGCCATGCTTTCCACCTGGCTACCCCTACCCTGGCCAACAGCTCTGCACCCCCTGCAGCAATTTGCCCAAGCCTCCCCAGCTTCTCCTTCACCCAAATCCAGATAGCTGATGTTCTGAAAGAGCGGCAAAATCTGGACCCCTACAAATCAGCCGGGCTAGACAATCTGGACCCTCTCTTTTTAAAATGATCCGCCAAAATTGTTGCAACCCCCATTACTAGTCTGTTCAACCTCTCTTTTGTATCGTCTGAGATCCCCAAAGATTGGAAACCTGCCGCTGTCATCCCCCTCTTCAAAGGAGAGACACTCTAGACCCAAACTGTTATAGACCTATATCCATCTGCCCTGCCTTTCTACGGTCTTCTAAAGGGGGGTGACACTCTAGACCCAAACTGTTATAGACCTATATCCATCTGCCCTGCCTTTCTACGGTCTTCTAAAGGGGGGAGACACTCTAGACCCAAACTGTTATAGACCTATATCCATCTGCCCTGCCTTTCTACGGTCTTCTAAAGGGGGGTGACACTCTAGACCCAAACTGTTATAGACCTATATCCATCTGCCCTGCCTTTCTACGGTCTTCTAAAGGGGGGAGACACTCTAGACCCAAACTGTTATAGACCTATATCCATCTGCCCTGCCTTTCTACGGTCTTCTAAAGTGGGGTGACACTCTAGACCCAAACTGTTATAGACCTATATCCATCTGCCCTGCCTTTCTACGGTCTTCTAAAGGGGGAGACACTCTAGACCCAAACTGTTACAGACCTGTATCCATCTGCCCTGCCTTTCTACTGTCTTCTAAAGGGGGAGACACTCTAGACCCAAACTGTTACAGACCTGTATCCATCTGCCCTGCCTTTCTACTGTCTTCTAAAGGGGGAGACACTCTAGACCCAAACTGTTATAGACCTATATCCATCTGCCCTGCCGTTCTACGGTCTTCTAAAGGGGGGAGACACTCTAGACCCAAACTGTTATAGACCTATATCCATCTGCCCTGCCTTTCTAAAATCTTCGAAAGCCAAGTTTTGAATCCCACCGTACCTTCTCCACTATGCAATCTGGTTTCCGAGCTGGTCATGGGTGCACCTCAGCCACAATCAAGGTACTAAACAATATCATAACCGCCATCGATAAAATACAGTACTGTGCAGCAGTCTTCATCGACCTGACCAAGGCTTTCGACTCTGTCAATCGCCATATTCTTATCGGCAGACTCAACAGCCTTGCTTTCTCAAATGACTGCCTCGCCTCGTTCACCAACTACTTCTCAGACAGAGTTCAGTGTGTCAAATCGGAGGGCCTGTGGTCCGGACCTCTAGCAGTCTCTATGGGGGTGCCACAGGGTTCAATTCTCGGGCCTACTCTCTTCTCTGTATACATCAATGATGTCGATCTTGCCGCTGGTGACTCCTTGATCCACCTCTACGCAGACGACACCATTCTGTATACATCAGGCCATTCTTTGGACACTGTGTTAACTAACCTCCAAATGAGCTTCAATGCCATACAACACTCCTTCCGTGGCTTCCAACTGCTTTTAAATGCTAGTAAAACTAATGCATGCTCTTCAACCGATTTCTGCCCGCACCCGCCCGCCCGACTAGCATCACTATTCTGGACGGTTCTGACTTAGAATATGTGGACAACTACATACCTAGGTGTCTGGTTAGACTGTAAACTCTCCTTTCAGATTCACATTAAGCATCTCCAATCCAAAATGTAATCATGAATCGGCTTCCTATTCCGCAGCAAAGCCTCCTTCACTCATGCTGCCAAACGTACCCTTGTAAAACTGACTATCCTACCGATCCTTGACTTCGGCAATGTAATTTACAAAATAGCCTCCAACACTACTCAGCAAACTGGATGCAGTCTATCACAGTGCCATCCGTTCTGTCACCAAAGCCCCATATACTACCCACCACTGCGACCTGTATGCTCTCGTTGGCTGGCCCTCGCTTCATATTCGTCACCAAACCCACTGGCTCCAGGTCATCTACAAGTCTTTGCTAGTTGAAGCCCCGCCTTCTCAGCTCACTGGTCACCATAGCAGCACCCACACGTAGCACGCGCTCCAGCAGGTATATCTCACTGGTCATCCCCAAAGCCAACACTGCCTTTGGCTGCCTTTCCTTCCAGTTTTCTTCTGCCAATGACTGGAACGAATTGCAAAAATCTCTGAAGCTGGAGACTTACATCTCCCTCTTTTAACTTTCTGCATCAGCTATCTGAGCAGCTTACCGATCGCTGCAGCTGTACACAGCCCACCTGTAAATAGCCCAGCCAACTACCTCATCCCCATATTGTTATTTATCTTCTTGCTCTTTTACACCCCAATATCTCTACTTGCACATCTATCACTCTAGTGTTAATTTGCTAAGTTGTAATTATTTTTCCTCTATGGCCTATATATTGCCTTACCTCCCAACTCTTCTACATTTGCACACACTACATTGATTTTTCTATTGTGTTATCAACTGTACCTTTATTCCATGTGTAACTCTGTGTTGTTGTTTGTGTCACATTGCTTTGCTTTATCTTGGCCAGGTTGCAGTTGTAAATGAGAACTTGTTCTCAACTAGCCTACCTGGTTAAATAAAGGTGAAATAAGTATATATTGTATACATGTTCAATTAATAAATTATAATTATTGGTCTGGTTAGACTGGCCCGTGTGGGTGGGCGGGCTGGCCCCGTGTGGGTGGGCGGGCTGGCCCCGTGTGGGTGGGCGGGCTGGCCCCGTGTGGGCGGGTGGGCGGCCATGTGCGCCTCTGCCCAGTCATGTGAAATCCATAAATTGGGGCCTAATTAATTTATTTCAGTTGACTGATTTCCTTATATGAACTGTAACTCAGTAAAATGGTTGAAATTGTTGCATGTTACGTTTCTGTTTTTGTTCAGTATATACAGTCTGGTCCTGTTCTCCACACAGGACCAGACCAGAGGACTATATAGATGTTAGGACAACAGGACCAGACCAGAGGACTATATAGATGTTAGGACAACAGGACCAGACCAGAGGACTATATAGATGTTAGGACAACAGGACCAGACCAGAGGACTATATAGATGTTAGGACAACAGGACCAGACCAGAGGACTATATAGATGTTAGGACAACAGGACCAGACCAGAGGACTATATAGATGTTAGGACAACAGGACCAGACCAGAGGACTATATAGATGTTAGGACAACAGGACCAGACCAGAGGACTATATAGATGTTAGGACAACAGGACCAGACCAGAGGACTATATAGATGTTAGGACAACAGGACCAGACCAGAGGACTATATAGATGTTAGGACAACAGGACCAGACCAGAGGACTATATAGATGTTAGGACAACAGGACCAGACCAGAGGACTATATAGATGTTAGTACAACACTTGTTTTCATAGTTTTAGAGAGAGCCTAACCCTACTGACACACAGCCAGCACTCACTGTGTGTCTCTGTATGTTTAGATGAGTGGGGGGAAGAAGAGGAGTGGCTTCCAGATTACTAGTGTGACGTCAGACTACACACAGAGCTCTGGGGAAGCTCCACCCCATGTTCAGGCCTCTAGCCAATCAAATCCCTCCCTTCAGTCCTCCAGCCAATCCACTGCTTCCTCCCAGCCTGGCCCCTCCCACCAGCAGGGAAGTTTCTCCCAGCCGACGACTCCCCTCTCTCTGAGGAAATCCAACTCACAAGATGCTGTGGGGCAGGGCTCCAGGTTCCGAGTTGTCAGATTGGGCCAGGGCCATGGAGAACCCTATTGCCGGGGGCGATGGACCTGTACGGACTTTCTGGAACGAGAGGAAGGGGTGGGGCTTAGATGGGTGATGGACAGCATGAGACACGCCCACTCTCTGGAGTCGCTGGAGGGGATTGGTCTACAGAGGGCTGGGGGAGGTGCTGGAAGCGAGCTACTGGGACAAGTGCGCACACTCAGGACGGGACACCTTGTTCACTCTCAGGGTACCTCCCACTTGCTGGCACAGCCAATAGGGTCAGATGGGGAGGGGTTTGGAGGGCTGAAGCCGCTCCTCCACCACAGCGACCCGCCCTCTCCCACACACCTGGAAAGATTCAACTCGCGAGTGGTCGACTCCATGCCCCCGCTGCCCAGCCCCCGCCCACGGAACATCCCACCCCCTCTACGCCTGGACGTGGACGCTACCGGGAGGGTGAGCACACACACACAGACAATGCACACACACAGACAATGCACACACACAGACAATGCACACACACACACAGACAATACACACACACACACAGACAATACACACACAGACAATACACACACACACACACACACACACACACACAGACAATACACACACACACAGACAATACACACACACACAGACAATACACACACACATACACACACACAGACAATACACACACACAGACAATACACACACACTTTCCTACATTCCCAAGCAGAGGTTTGTTGATAGCGCACGTGTGTAAAAAAAAGTCTCCCTCTCTCTCTCTCTCCCCCCTCTATCTGTCCATCTTCCCCCGTCTCTGTCTCTGACCATCTTCCCCCCTCTGTCCCCCCCCCCCTGTCCGTCTCCCCGTGTCTCTTTGTCCCCCCCCCTCTCTGTGTCTCTCTCCCCCCCTTTCTCTCGCTCCCCCTCTCTCTCTCACTGCCCTCTGTCTCTCCCCTATCTTTCTCTCTTTCCCCTTGTTCTGTCTCTCTCTCTGTCCTATCTCCCCTCTGTTTCACTCTCCTCTCGCTCTCCTTCTCCCCCCTCTGTATCTCAATTTTCAATTAAATTTAAATTCAGTAGACTTTATTGACATGGAAAGTTAAATGACTTACATTGTCAAAGGATACGTATAACAAAAATGGTGGACCAACAGCAATAATTATAGTAGTAGTGGGAATGGGATTACCAGCAACTACAACAACAATATTAATGAGAATAACAATACATTAAATCAATAGTAGCAGACCAGTCTCAACCTGACTGAGAAGACACATGACATGGAAGACAATAGTAGTAGACCAGTCTGACTGAGAAGACACATGACATGGTAGTAGACCAGTCTGACTGAGAAGACACATGACATGGAAGACAATAGTAGTAGACCAGTCTCAACATGACTGAGAAGACACATGACCTGGAAGACAATAGTAGTAGACCAGTCTGACTGAGAAGACACATGACATGGTAGTAGACCAGTCTGACTGAGAAGACACATGACATGGAAGACAATAGTAGTAGACCAGTCTCAACATGACTGAGAAGACACATGACATGGAAGACAATAGTAGTAGACCAGTCTGACTGAGAAGACACATGACCTGGAAGACAATAGTAGTAGACCAGTCTGACTGAGAAGACACATGACATGGAAGACAATAGTAGTAGACCAGTGTCAACCTGACTGAGAAGACACATGACATGGAAGACAATAGTAGTAGACCAGTCTCAACCTGACTGAGAAGACACATGACCTGGAAGACAATAGTAGTAGACCAGTCTGACTGAGAAGACACATGACATGGAAGACAATAGTAGTAGACTAGTCTCAACATGACTGAGAAGACACATGACCTGGAAGACAATAGTAGTAGACCAGTCTCAACATGACTGAGAAGACACATGACCTGGAAGACAATAGTAGTAGACCAGTCTGACTGAGAAGACACATGACATGGAAGACAATAGTAGTAGACCAGTCTGACTGAGAAGACACATGACCTGGTAGACAATAGTAGTAGACCAGTCTCAACATGACTGAGAAGACACATGACCTGGAAGACAATAGTAGTAGACCAGTCTCAACATGACTGAGAAGACACATGACCTGGAAGACAATAGTAGTAGACTAGTGTCAACATGACTGAGAAGACACATGACCTGGTAGTAGACCAGTCTCAACATGACTGAGAAGACACATGACCTGGAAGACAATAGTAGTAGACCAGTGTCAACATGACTGAGAAGACACATGACATGGAAGACAATAGTAGTAGACCAGTCTGACTGAGAAGACACATGACCTGGAAGACAATAGTAGTAGACCAGTCTGACTGAGAAGACACATGACATGGAAGACAATAGTAGTAGACCAGTCTGACTGAGAAGACACATGACCTGGAAGACAATAGTAGTAGACCAGTCTGACTGAGAAGACACATGACATGGAAGACAATAGTAGTAGACCAGTCTGACTGAGAAGACACATGACATGGAAGACAATAGTAGTAGACCAGTGTCAACCTGACTGAGAAGACACATGACATGGAAGACAATAGTAGTAGACCAGTCTCAACCTGACTGAGAAGACACATGACCTGGAAGACAATAGTAGTAGACCAGTGTCAACATGACTGAGAAGACACATGACATAGAAGACAATAGTAGTAGACCAGTGTCAACATGACTGAGAAGACACATGACATGGAAGACAATAGTAGTAGACCAGTGTCAACATGACTGAGAAGACACATGACCTGGAAGACAATAGTAGTAGACCAGTGTCAACATGACTGAGAAGACACATGACATGGAAGACAATAGTAGTAGACTAGTCTCAACCTGACTGAGAAGACACATGACATGGAAGACAATAGTAGTAGACCAGTGTCAACATGACTGAGAAGACACATGACCTGGAAGACAATAGTAGTAGACCAGTGTCAACATGACTGAGAAGACACATGACCTGGAAGACAATAGTAGTAGACCAGTCTCAACATGACTGAGAAGACACATGACCTGGAAGACAATAGTAGTAGACCAGTCTCAACATGACTGAGAAGACACATGACCTGGAAGACAATAGTAGTAGACCAGTCTCAACATGACTGAGAAGACACATGACCTGGAAGACAATAGTAGTAGACCAGTCTGACTGAGAAGACACATGACATGGAAGACAATAGTAGTAGACCAGTCTGACTGAGAAGACACATGACCTGGAAGACAATAGTAGTAGACCAGTCTCAACATGACTGAGAAGACACATGACCTGGAAGACAATAGTAGTAGACCAGTCTCAACATGACTGAGAAGACACATGACCTGGAAGACAATAGTAGTAGACCAGTCTCAACATGACTGAGAAGACACATGACCTGGAAGACAATAGTAGTAGACCAGTCTGACTGAGAAGACACATGACATGGAAGACAATAGTAGTAGACCAGTGTCAACATGACTGAGAAGACACATGACATGGAAGACAATAGTAGTAGACCAGTGTCAACCTGACTGAGAAGACACATGACCTGGAAGACAATAGTAGTAGACCAGTCTCAACATGACTGAGAAGACACATGACCTGGAAGACAATAGTAGTAGACTAGTGTCAACATGACTGAGAAGACACATGACCTGGTAGTAGACCAGTCTCAACATGACTGAGAAGACACATGACCTGGAAGACAATAGTAGTAGACTAGTCTGACTGAGAAGACACATGACCTGGAAGACAATAGTAGTAGACCAGTCTGACTGAGAAGACACATGACATGGAAGACAATAGTAGTAGACCAGTCTGACTGAGAAGACACATGACCTGGAAGACAATAGTAGTAGACCAGTCTGACTGAGAATACACATGACCTGGAAGACAATAGTAGTAGACCAGTCTGACTGAGAAGACACATGACATGGAAGACAATAGTAGTAGACCAGTCTGACTGAGAAGACACATGACATGGAAGACAATAGTAGTAGACCAGTGTCAACCTGACTGAGAAGACACATGACATGGAAGACAATAGTAGTAGACCAGTCTCAACCTGACTGAGAAGACACATGACCTGGAAGACAATAGTAGTAGACCAGTGTCAACATGACTGAGAAGACACATGACCTGGAAGACAATAGTAGTAGACCAGTCTGACTGAGAAGACACATGACATGGTAGTAGACCAGTCTGACTGAGAAGACACATGACATGGAAGACAATAGTAGTAGACCAGTCTCAACATGACTGAGAAGACACATGACCTGGAAGACAATAGTAGACCAGTCTGACTGAGAAGACACATGACATGGAAGACAATAGTAGTAGACCAGTCTGACTGAGAAGACACATGACCTGGAAGACAATAGTAGTAGACCAGTCTGACTGAGAAGACACATGACATGGAAGACAATAGTAGTAGACCAGTGTCAACCTGACTGAGAAGACACATGACATGGAAGACAATAGTAGTAGACCAGTCTCAACCTGACTGAGAAGACACATGACCTGGAAGACAATAGTAGTAGACCAGTCTGACTGAGAAGACACATGACATGGAAGACAATAGTAGTAGACTAGTCTCAACATGACTGAGAAGACACATGACCTGGAAGACAATAGTAGTAGACCAGTCTCAACATGACTGAGAAGACACATGACCTGGAAGACAATAGTAGTAGACCAGTCTGACTGAGAAGACACATGACATGGAAGACAATAGTAGTAGACCAGTCTGACTGAGAAGACACATGACCTGGTAGACAATAGTAGTAGACCAGTCTCAACATGACTGAGAAGACACATGACCTGGAAGACAATAGTAGTAGACTAGTGTCAACATGACTGAGAAGACACATGACCTGGTAGTAGACCAGTCTCAACATGACTGAGAAGACACATGACCTGGAAGACAATAGTAGTAGACCAGTGTCAACATGACTGAGAAGACACATGACATGGAAGACAATAGTAGTAGACCAGTCTGACTGAGAAGACACATGACCTGGAAGACAATAGTAGTAGACCAGTCTGACTGAGAAGACACATGACATGGAAGACAATAGTAGTAGACCAGTCTGACTGAGAAGACACATGACCTGGAAGACAATAGTAGTAGACCAGTCTGACTGAGAATACACATGACCTGGAAGACAATAGTAGTAGACCAGTCTGACTGAGAAGACACATGACATGGAAGACAATAGTAGTAGACCAGTCTGACTGAGAAGACACATGACATGGAAGACAATAGTAGTAGACCAGTGTCAACCTGACTGAGAAGACACATGACATGGAAGACAATAGTAGTAGACCAGTCTCAACCTGACTGAGAAGACACATGACCTGGAAGACAATAGTAGTAGACCAGTGTCAACATGACTGAGAAGACACATGACATAGAAGACAATAGTAGTAGACCAGTGTCAACATGACTGAGAAGACACATGACATGGAAGACAATAGTAGTAGACCAGTGTCAACATGACTGAGAAGACACATGACCTGGAAGACAATAGTAGTAGACCAGTGTCAACATGACTGAGAAGACACATGACATGGAAGACAATAGTAGTAGACCAGTCTCAACCTGACTGAGAAGACACATGACATGGAAGACAATAGTAGTAGACCAGTGTCAACATGACTGAGAAGACACATGACCTGGAAGACAATAGTAGTAGACCAGTGTCAACATGACTGAGAAGACACATGACCTGGAAGACAATAGTAGTAGACCAGTCTCAACATGACTGAGAAGACACATGACCTGGAAGACAATAGTAGTAGACCAGTCTCAACATGACTGAGAAGACACATGACCTGGAAGACAATAGTAGTAGACCAGTCTCAACATGACTGAGAAGACACATGACCTGGAAGACAATAGTAGTAGACCAGTCTGACTGAGAAGACACATGACATGGAAGACAATAGTAGTAGACCAGTCTGACTGAGAAGACACATGACCTGGAAGACAATAGTAGTAGACCAGTCTCAACATGACTGAGAAGACACATGACCTGGAAGACAATAGTAGTAGACCAGTCTCAACATGACTGAGAAGACACATGACCTGGAAGACAATAGTAGTAGACCAGTCTCAACATGACTGAGAAGACACATGACCTGGAAGACAATAGTAGTAGACCAGTCTGACTGAGAAGACACATGACATGGAAGACAATAGTAGTAGACCAGTGTCAACATGACTGAGAAGACACATGACATGGAAGACAATAGTAGTAGACCAGTGTCAACCTGACTGAGAAGACACATGACCTGGAAGACAATAGTAGTAGACCAGTCTCAACATGACTGAGAAGACACATGACCTGGAAGACAATAGTAGTAGACTAGTGTCAACATGACTGAGAAGACACATGACCTGGTAGTAGACCAGTCTCAACATGACTGAGAAGACACATGACCTGGAAGACAATAGTAGTAGACTAGTCTGACTGAGAAGACACATGACCTGGAAGACAATAGTAGTAGACCAGTCTGACTGAGAAGACACATGACATGGAAGACAATAGTAGTAGACCAGTGTCAACCTGACTGAG
The DNA here is from genome assembly GCF_045679555.1 of Salvelinus alpinus. NCBI lineage: Eukaryota > Metazoa > Chordata > Actinopteri > Salmoniformes > Salmonidae > Salvelinus > Salvelinus alpinus. The sequence goes on from NC_092096.1 coordinate 74,490,816, forward strand.
AAGACACATGACATGGAAGACAATAGTAGTAGACCAGTCTCAACCTGACTGAGAAGACACATGACCTGTAGTAGTAGACCAGTGTCAACATGACTGAGAAGACACATGACATAGAAGACAATAGTAGTAGACCAGTGTCAACATGACTGAGAAGACACATGACATGGAAGACAATAGTAGTAGACCAGTGTCAACATGACTGAGAAGACACATGACCTGGAAGACAATAGTGACTGAGAAGACACATGACCTGGAAGACAATAGTAGTAGACCAGTCTGACTGAGAAGACACATGACATGGAAGACAATAGTAGTAGACCAGTCTGACTGAGAAGACACATGACCTGGAAGACAATAGTAGTAGACCAGTCTGACTGAGAAGACACATGACATGGAAGACAATAGTAGTAGACCAGTCTGACTGAGAAGACACATGACATGGAAGACAATAGTAGTAGACCAGTGTCAACATGACTGAGAAGACACATGACCTGGAAGACAATAGTAGTAGACCAGTCTCAACATGACTGAGAAGACACATGACCTGGAAGACAATAGTAGTAGACCAGTCTCAACATGACTGAGAAGACACATGACCTGGAAGACAATAGTAGTAGACCAGTCTGACTGAGAAGACACATGACATGGAAGACAATAGTAGTAGACCAGTGTCAACATGACTGAGAAGACACATGACATGGAAGACAATAGTAGTAGACCAGTGTCAACCTGACTGAGAAGACACATGACCTGGAAGACAATAGTAGTAGACCAGTCTCAACATGACTGAGAAGACACATGACCTGGAAGACAATAGTAGTAGACTAGTGTCAACATGACTGAGAAGACACATGACCTGGTAGTAGACCAGTCTCAACATGACTGAGAAGACACATGACCTGGAAGACAATAGTAGTAGACTAGTCTGACTGAGAAGACACATGACCTGGAAGACAATAGTAGTAGACCAGTCTGACTGAGAAGACACATGACATGGAAGACAATAGTAGTAGACCAGTCTGACTGAGAAGACACATGACCTGGAAGACAATAGTAGTAGACCAGTCTGACTGAGAATACACATGACCTGGAAGACAATAGTAGTAGACCAGTCTGACTGAGAAGACACATGACATGGAAGACAATAGTAGTAGACCAGTCTGACTGAGAAGACACATGACATGGAAGACAATAGTAGTAGACCAGTGTCAACCTGACTGAGAAGACACATGACATGGAAGACAATAGTAGTAGACCAGTCTCAACCTGACTGAGAAGACACATGACCTGGAAGACAATAGTAGTAGACCAGTGTCAACATGACTGAGAAGACACATGACCTGGAAGACAATAGTAGTAGACCAGTCTGACTGAGAAGACACATGACATGGTAGTAGACCAGTCTGACTGAGAAGACACATGACATGGAAGACAATAGTAGTAGACCAGTCTCAACATGACTGAGAAGACACATGACCTGGAAGACAATAGTAGTAGACCAGTCTGACTGAGAAGACACATGACATGGAAGACAATAGTAGTAGACCAGTCTGACTGAGAAGACACATGACCTGGAAGACAATAGTAGTAGACCAGTCTGACTGAGAAGACACATGACATGGAAGACAATAGTAGTAGACCAGTGTCAACCTGACTGAGAAGACACATGACATGGAAGACAATAGTAGTAGACCAGTCTCAACCTGACTGAGAAGACACATGACCTGGAAGACAATAGTAGTAGACCAGTCTGACTGAGAAGACACATGACATGGAAGACAATAGTAGTAGACTAGTCTCAACATGACTGAGAAGACACATGACCTGGAAGACAATAGTAGTAGACCAGTCTCAACATGACTGAGAAGACACATGACCTGGAAGACAATAGTAGTAGACCAGTCTGACTGAGAAGACACATGACATGGAAGACAATAGTAGTAGACCAGTCTGACTGAGAAGACACATGACCTGGTAGACAATAGTAGTAGACCAGTCTCAACATGACTGAGAAGACACATGACCTGGAAGACAATAGTAGTAGACCAGTCTCAACATGACTGAGAAGACACATGACCTGGAAGACAATAGTAGTAGACTAGTGTCAACATGACTGAGAAGACACATGACCTGGTAGTAGACCAGTCTCAACATGACTGAGAAGACACATGACCTGGAAGACAATAGTAGTAGACCAGTGTCAACATGACTGAGAAGACACATGACATGGAAGACAATAGTAGTAGACCAGTCTGACTGAGAAGACACATGACCTGGAAGACAATAGTAGTAGACCAGTCTGACTGAGAAGACACATGACATGGAAGACAATAGTAGTAGACCAGTCTGACTGAGAAGACACATGACCTGGAAGACAATAGTAGTAGACCAGTCTGACTGAGAATACACATGACCTGGAAGACAATAGTAGTAGACCAGTCTGACTGAGAAGACACATGACATGGAAGACAATAGTAGTAGACCAGTCTGACTGAGAAGACACATGACATGGAAGACAATAGTAGTAGACCAGTGTCAACCTGACTGAGAAGACACATGACATGGAAGACAATAGTAGTAGACCAGTCTCAACCTGACTGAGAAGACACATGACCTGGAAGACAATAGTAGTAGACCAGTGTCAACATGACTGAGAAGACACATGACATAGAAGACAATAGTAGTAGACCAGTGTCAACATGACTGAGAAGACACATGACATGGAAGACAATAGTAGTAGACCAGTGTCAACATGACTGAGAAGACACATGACCTGGAAGACAATAGTAGTAGACCAGTGTCAACATGACTGAGAAGACACATGACATGGAAGACAATAGTAGTAGACCAGTCTCAACCTGACTGAGAAGACACATGACATGGAAGACAATAGTAGTAGACCAGTGTCAACATGACTGAGAAGACACATGACCTGGAAGACAATAGTAGTAGACCAGTGTCAACATGACTGAGAAGACACATGACCTGGAAGACAATAGTAGTAGACCAGTCTCAACATGACTGAGAAGACACATGACCTGGAAGACAATAGTAGTAGACCAGTCTCAACATGACTGAGAAGACACATGACCTGGAAGACAATAGTAGTAGACCAGTCTCAACATGACTGAGAAGACACATGACCTGGAAGACAATAGTAGTAGACCAGTCTGACTGAGAAGACACATGACATGGAAGACAATAGTAGTAGACCAGTCTGACTGAGAAGACACATGACCTGGAAGACAATAGTAGTAGACCAGTCTCAACATGACTGAGAAGACACATGACCTGGAAGACAATAGTAGTAGACCAGTCTCAACATGACTGAGAAGACACATGACCTGGAAGACAATAGTAGTAGACCAGTCTCAACATGACTGAGAAGACACATGACCTGGAAGACAATAGTAGTAGACCAGTCTGACTGAGAAGACACATGACATGGAAGACAATAGTAGTAGACCAGTGTCAACATGACTGAGAAGACACATGACATGGAAGACAATAGTAGTAGACCAGTGTCAACCTGACTGAGAAGACACATGACCTGGAAGACAATAGTAGTAGACCAGTCTCAACATGACTGAGAAGACACATGACCTGGAAGACAATAGTAGTAGACTAGTGTCAACATGACTGAGAAGACACATGACCTGGTAGTAGACCAGTCTCAACATGACTGAGAAGACACATGACCTGGAAGACAATAGTAGTAGACTAGTCTGACTGAGAAGACACATGACCTGGAAGACAATAGTAGTAGACTAGTCTGACTGAGAAGACACATGACATGGAAGACAATAGTAGCAGACCAGTCTGACTGAGAAGACACATGACATGGAAGACAATAGTAGTAGACTAGTCTGACTGAGAAGACACATGACCTGGAAGACAATAGTAGTAGACCAGTCTGACTGAGAAGACACATGACATGGAAGACAATAGTAGTAGACCAGTCTGACTGAGAAGACACATGACATGGAAGACAATAGTAGTAGACCAGTGTCAACCTGACTGAGAAGACACATGACATGGAAGACAATAGTAGTAGACCAGTCTCAACCTGACTGAGAAGACACATGACCTGGAAGACAATAGTAGTAGACCAGTGTCAACATGACTGAGAAGACACATGACATAGAAGACAATAGTAGTAGACCAGTGTCAACATGACTGAGAAGACACATGACATGGAAGACAATAGTAGTAGACCAGTGTCAACATGACTGAGAAGACACATGACCTGGAAGACAATAGTAGCAGACCAGTCTGACTGAGAAGACACATGACCTGGAAGACAATAGTAGTAGACTAGTGTCAACATGACTGAGAAGACACATGACCTGGTAGTAGAACAGTCTCAACATGACTGAGAAGACACATGACATGGTATGAAAGACAAAACAAAACTAAATGGGAAATATTGTTGACGTTACATTTCCCTTTTCACTGGCTGTCCCTCAGGTTGTGGCAGGAGGACATATTTGGCTGCCAAAACTGCACATTCTGGCTTATCACCCAATAAATATTAGATTTTTTTTCTTAATCTTTTATAGTTTCAAATTCTTTGTACTGAATGATAATTTTGGGAAAGAAATATTCTCTTAGGTCTGAGTATTTGTCACAGTGTAATAGGAAATGCACCTCTGTCTCTACCTCTCCCCTGGAGCAGAGTGAGCACAGCCTGTCCTCTCTGGGCAGCCAGGTTTGTCTGTGACGACCGGTCTCTATAGCCAGACTGTCCTCTCTGGGCAGCCAGGTTTGTCTGTGACGACCGGTCTCTATAGCCAGACTGTCCTCTCTGGGCAGCCAGGTTTGTCTGTGACGACCGGTCTCTATAGCCAGACTGTCCTCTCTGGGCAGCCAGGTTTGTCTGTGACGACCTGTCTCTATAGCCAGACTGTCCTCTCTGGGCAGCCAGGTTGGTCTGTGTTGACCATTTTAACTGATTGGAACATTTTGAGCCAGGTTCTAATTGGAATTTTGATTTTAATGTTCCTTTTAATGTTATAGAATGCTCTTCTTGCTTTGTCTCTCAGCTCGTTCACCGCCCTGTGAAAGCTATCTGTGTTGCTGATATTTAGTCCTAGATACATGTAGTGTCTGGTGTGTTCTATTAGAACTGTGTCCAAATAGAATTTATAATAGTCATCCTGATGTCTGGACCTTTTTTGGAATATCATTATTTTAGTTTTCTTTAGGATGATCTAGATGCTGCTGTAACCCCTCCTTAGTGGGAGACAGCAGCACCAGGTCATCTGCGTCCTGCAGACACTTGATTTCAGTGTTGTGTAGGGTGAGACCAGGTGCTGCCAATTCTTCTAATGTTTTTGCCAATTCATTAATGTAGATGTTAAATAGTGTTGGACTTATTGGGCAGCCCTGTTTCACTCCATGTCCCTGAGAGAAATCAAATCAAATGTATTTATAAAGCCCTTCTTACATCAGCTGATATCTCAAAGTTCTGTACAGAAACCCAGCCTAAAACCCCAAACAGCAAGCAATGCAGGTGTAGAAGCACGGTGGCTAGGAAAAACTCCCTAGAAAGGCCATAACCTAGGAAGAAACCTAGAGGAACCAGGCTATGAGGGGTGGCCAGTCCTCTTCTGGCTGTGCCGGGTGGAGATTATAACAGAACATGGCCAAGTTGTTTAAATGTTCATAGATGACCAGCAGGGTCAAATAATAATAATCACAGTGGTTGTCGAGGGTGCAACAGGTCAGCACCTCAGGAGTAAATGTCAGTTGGCTTTTCATAGCCATTCATTAAGAGTATCTCTACCGCTACTGCGGTCTCTAGAGAGTTGAAAACAGCAGGTCTGGGACAGGTAGTACGTCCGGTGAACAGGTCAGGGTTCCATAGCCGCAGGCAGAACAGTTGAAACTGGAGCAGCAGCACGCCCAGGTGGACTGGGGACAACAAGGAGTCATCATGCCAGGTAGTCCTGAGGCATGGTCCTAGGGCTCAGGTTCTCCGAGAGAGAGAAAGAAAGAGCGAAAGAGAGAATTAGAGAGAGCATACTTAAATTCACACAGGACACCGGATAAGACAGGAGAAATACTCCAGATATAACAGACTGACCCTAGCCCCCCGACACATAAACTACTGCAGCATAAATACTGGAGGCTGAGACAGGAGTGGTCAGGAGACACTGTGGCCCCATCCGATGATACCCCCGGACAAGGTCAAACAGGAAGGATATAACCCCACCCACTTTGCCGAAGCACAGCCCCCACACCACTAGAGGGATATCTTCAACCACCAACTTACCATCCTGAGTCAAGGTCGAGTATAGCCCACAAAGATCTCCATCACAGCACAAACCAAGGGGGGGGGGGGGGCAACCCAGACAGGAAGATCACGTCAGTAACTCAACCCACTCAAGTGACGCACCCCTCCTAGGGACGGCATGGAAGAGCACCAGTAAGCCAGTGACTCAGCCCCTGTAATAGGGTTAAAAGAAGAAGAAGTCTGTTGGCTTGTTGTTAATTCATTAATGTAGATGTTAAATAGTGTTGGACTTATTGGGCAGCCCTGTTTCACTCCACGTCCCTGAGAGAAGAAGTCTGTTTGCTTGTTGCCAATTTTAACCGCACATTTGTTTTTAGTGTACATTGATTTAATAACATATGTTTTAGTTTGGAGTTAGTGTGGAGGGTATAAATGGGGTCTGTTGTGGTTGACTTGTTTGTCAGTTAGTGTGGAGGGTATAAATGGGGTCTGTTGTGTGGTGATTTGGTAGAAATCCAATCTGGCTTCTGCTCAGGATGTTGTGTTCATCAAGGAAATTATGTAGTCTGCTATTTATGATACTGTGGAGAATTTTCCCTAAATTCCTGTTAATGCAAATTTCTCTAATTTGGGTTAAATTTGTCTCCATTTTTATAGATTGGTGTGATCCATCCTTGGTTCCAAATATCAGGGAAAATACCTGCAGTGAGGATAATGTTGAAGAGTTTGAGTATAGCCAATTTGAATTTGTGGTCTGTATATTTGATCATTTCATTTAAAATACCATCAGCACCACAGGCCTTTTTGTGTTGGAGAGTGCATCATTTTTCAAATAGTTCTTCTTCTGTAATTGGAGTATCCACAGGATTCTGATAGGCTTTGACTGCTGATTCAAAGATTTGTAAATGTTCTTGTGTATCTTGTTGTTCTGGGCTCTTTGTTATATTGCTGTAGAGGTTTGCAAAGTGATTTCTCCACATATCCCCATTTTGGATAGCCAAATGATGAGGTTTGTTTATTTTATTCTAGTTCTCCCAGAAGTGGTTTGATTCTAATGATTCCTCAACTCCATCCATCTGATTTCTAATGTGCTGTTCCTTTGTTCTTAGGGTGTGTTTCTATTGCTTCAGTGTTTCCCCATATTTTTGTTGTCTGGTTCTCTGGGTTTTTGATTAGATATATTTCTCAATGACTTCTTCAGATTTCTCCAATCATTATCAAACCATTTTTCATTCTCTGTTATTTCTGGTTTGTTCTTATGTGTCTTTAGATTAGCCAAGGAGGTTCATTTGTCAAATATAAAGTTTATATTCCAAATGGACAAATTTACACCTTCATTGCTGCAAGAGAATGTTAAGGCTAAAAAGTTGTCCAGGAGAGATTGTTTTTTTTTTTGCTACTAATTGCTTTTTGGTAGATTTCTGTTCTCACTCCATCTATAAGCCTGTTTAGTACCATGTCATTTATTTGGCCGTGATGCTTCATTTGTTGGGTTCCACTCTTCTCAGATACACTGTGATTTTACTGTGGTCTGAGAGAGGTGTTAGTGGGCTGACTGTGAAGGCTCTGAGAGAGGTGTTAGTGGGCTGACTGTGAAGGCTCTGAGAGAGGTGTTAGTGGGCTGACTGTGAAGGCTCTGAGAGAAGTGTTAGTGGGCTGACTGTGAAGGCTCTGAGAGAGGTGTTAGTGGGCTGACTGTGAAGGCTCAGAGAGGTGTTAGTGGGCTGACTGTGAAGGCTCTGAGAGGTGTTAGTGGGCTGACTGTGAAGGCTCAGAGAGGTGTTAGTGGGCTGACTGAAGGCTCTGAGAGAGGTGTTAGTGGGCTGACTGAAGGCTCTGAGAGAAGTGTTAGTGGGCTGACTGTGAAGGCTCTGAGAGAAGTGTTAGTGGGCTGACTGTGAAGGCTCAGAGAGACTCTGGGTTTAGATCGGTGAGGAAGTAGTCTACAGTGCTGCTGCCAAGGGATGAGCTGTAGGTGTACCTACCAAAAGAGTCTCCTCTCAGCCTGCCATTGACTATGTACAGACCCAGTGTTCGACAGAGCTGCAGGAGCTGTGCTCCGTTTGAGTTTTTTACTTTGTCATAGTTGTTTCTGTGGGGTTTGTGGGAAGGGAAAGGTTGTTGCTTCCTGGTAGGTGTTTATCCCCATGACTGTTAATAGTGTCTGGTTCTTCTGCTGTTCTAGCATTCGGGTCTCCACAGACCAGTACGTTGCCTTGGGCCTGAAAGTGACTAATCTCCCCCTCTAGAATGGAGAAACTCTCTTCATTGAAGTAGGGTGACTCTGAGGGGGGAATGTATGTGGCACAGAGGAAGACGTTTTTATCTGTCAAGATAGCCTCCTTGTTGATTTTTAACCAGATAAAGAATTCTCCTGTTTTGATCAATTCGATTGAATGAGTTAGTTCAGATTCATACCATAATAGCCTTCCCCCTGAGTCTCTGCCCTGTCCTGAGTCTCTGCCCTGTCCTGAGTCTCTGCCCTGTCCTGAGTCTCTGCCCTGTCTGATTCCTTTTAATTAGGTGGATGGTAGGATTATCTCCCTATGCCCTAGTGGACAGCCAGTGGAAACATCACCTCTGCACCATGTTTCCTGTAGTACTACAATATCAACATCATCAATTTCTTTCAAGAAGTCTGGGTTTCTGCTCTTTAGCCCAAAAGCAGAGGACTTAAATTCTTGTAAATTCCAACATGAAAAGATTTCATAACTGTTTTTTCTCCGTCTCTCCCCTCTGTTGGTCTCTCTCTCCCCCTCTCTCTCCCCCTCTCTCTTTCTGTCGGGGTCTCTCTCTCTCTCTGTCGGTCTCTCTCTCTGTTGGGGTCTCTCTCTCCCCCTCTCTGTTGGGGTCTCTCTCTCCCCCTCTCTATGTCGGGGTCTCTCTCTCCCCCTCTCTCTCTCCCCATATCCACTCTCTCTCTAGTCTCTGTTGAGAGTGTCTCATTCCCAGCCCAGCTCCCCTGGGCCCCCCCTACAGGGTAGAGATGGTACGTTCCTACCCAGTCTGACTCCCATCCAGACTTCTTCGGCCTGGTCCATGTTCGGCTCCGGGGAGGCTGTCCATCTGCCGGGGGACGACAGGTATGGTCTGTGTGTGTGGGTCTGTGTGTGTGTGGGTCTGTCTGTGGTATGGTGTGTGTGTTAGACCCCCCTCTAGTACAGTGGGTGGATTTGACCCCCGTCATGTTTCTGTTGGGTGGAAGGTGTTGTTTTTGAGAGAGAGCTGATTCTCTATTGTGCTGTGTGTGTGTGTGGGGGGGGGGCAGGTTTAGTAGCAGCAGAGGGCCAAATACCCCACACTGTGATAGAGAGGCCACCCAGAGTAGTGTGTGCATATGGATGGACCCCAGGTTGGACTTGTGAAAGTATCACTCTCCTGTCAGTCATGCCGGCTCAATGACAGGCTCCACACCTTCCCAGTTTCTCTGCTCAGAATAGGGAAGTAAGGCAACTAGTGCCTGCACTTCACAGTACAGTGAGCACAATCACAGATATGGCCGAAATACTGCAACCATACCACACACACACCTCTCTCCATTCTGGTTGTTTTCTACCGTTCAATCCAACTTGGTATTTTATTAGCAGCAGCTACTCTTCCTGGGGTCCACATGAAGCATGACATAATACAGAACATTCATTTGACAAGAACAGCTCAAAGACAAAACTACAAACATTTTAAAATGAGAACAATAGAACTAGAAGGTTCTGTACTGACTAAATACTGAGAAAAAACCCATAGAGACCTAATATTCTAGGACTATGTTTATCGTGTACTAATTAATATTCTAGGACTACGTTTATCGTGTACTAATTAATATTCTAGGACTATGTTTATCGTGTACTAATTAATATTTTAGGACTATGTTTATCGTGTACTAATTAATATTCTAGGACTACGTTTATCGTGTACTAATTAATATTCTAGGACTATGTTTATCGTGTACTAATTAATATTCTAGGACTATGTTTATCGTGTACTAATAATATTGTAGGACTGTTTATCTTGTACTAATTAATATTGTAGGACTGTTTATCGTGTACTAATTCATATTGTAGGACTATGTTTATCGTGTACTAATTCATATTGTAGGACTGTTTATCTTGTACTAATTAATATTGTAGGACTGTTTATCGTGTACTAATTAATATTGTAGGACTGTTTATCGTGTACTAATTCATATTGTAGGACTATGTTTATCGTGTATCGTGTACTAATTCATATTGTAGGACTGTTTATCGTGTACTAATTAATATTGTAGGACTGTTTATCGTGTACTAATTAATATTGTAGGACTACTTTTACCGTGTACTAATTAATATTGTAGGACTACTTTTACCACGTTAAAATTAAGATTCTAGGACTACGTTTATCAATTACACAGCCTACGTATCAGAACATACACTGTCAGTTACACATACAGTCAGAGGGTGATACAGCTGAACGCACCATTGGGTGCACACTGCCTGCCCTACAGGACACCTACAGAACCAGGTGTCACGGGAAGGCCAAGCCATGCCCTGTTCTCCCCGCTTCAATCACTCAGACACAGGCAGTACAGGAGCGTCATGGCAACAACTGGAGAACAAGTTCTCATTTACAACTGCAACCTGGCCAAGATAAAGCAAAGCAATGCGACACAAACAACAACACAGATAAATAATAAATAGGGCCATAGTGGCAAAATAATTACAATTTAGCAATTAAACACTGGAGTGATGAATGTGCAAGTAGAGATACTGGGGTGCAAAGGAGCAAAAAAAAATAACAATATGGGAATGAGGTAGTTGGATGGGCTATTTACAGATCGGCTGTGTACGGGTGCAGTGATCTGTAAGCTTCTCTGACAGCTGATGCTTAAAGTTAGTGAGGGAGATATGGGTCTCCAGCTTAAGTAATTTTTGCAATTCATTCCAGTCATTGGCAGCAGAGAACTGGAAGGAAAGGCGGCCAAAAGAGGAATTGGCTTTGGGGGTGACCAGTGAGATATACCTGCTGGGGCGCGTGCTACGGGTGGGTGCTGCTATGGTGACCAGCGAGCTGAGATAAGGCGGGGCTTTACCTAGCAAAGACTTGTAGATGACCTGAAGCCAGTGGGTTTGGCGACGAGTATGAAGCGAGGGCCAGCCAACGAGAGCATACAGGTCGCAGTGGTGGGTAGTATATGGGGCTTTGGTGACAAAACGGATGGCACTGTGATAGACTGCATCCAATTTGTTGAGTAGAGTGTTGGAGGCTATTTTGTAAATGACATCGCCGAAGTCGAGGATCGGTAGGATAGTCAGTTTTACGAGGATATGTTTAGCAGCATAAGTGAAGGAGGCTTTATTGTGAAATAGGAAGCCAATTGTAGATGTAATCTTGGATTGGAGATGCTTAATGTGAGTCTGGAAGGAGAGTTTACAGTCTAACCAGACACCTAGGTATTTGTAGTTGTCCACATATTCTAAGTCAGAACCGTCCAGAGTAGTGATGCTGGACGGGCGGGCAGGTGCGGGCAGAAATCGGTTGAAGAGCATGTATTTAGTTTTACATGCATTTAAGAGCAGTTGGAGGCCACGGAAGGAGAGTTGTATGGCATTGAAGCTCGTCTGGAGGTTAGTTAACACAGTGTCCAAAGAATGGCCAGAAGAATACAAGAGCGACATCATTGATGTATACAGAGAAGAGAGTCGGCCCGAGAATTGAACCCTCTGGCACCCCCATAGAGACTGCCAGAGGTCCGGACAACAGGCCCTCCGATTTGACACACTGAACTCTATCAGAGAAGTAGTTGGTGAACCAGGCGAGGCAGTCATTTGAGAAATCAAGGCTGTTGAGTCTGCCGATAAGAATGCGGTGATTGACAGAGTCGAAAGCCTCTGGGGATCTCAGACGATATGAAAGACAGGTTGTACAGGCTAGTAATGGGGGTTGCAACAATTGCGGCGGATAATTTTAAAAAGAGAGGGTCCAGATTGTCTAGCCCAGCTGATTTGTAGTGGTCCAGATTTTGCAGAACATCAACTATCTTGATTTGGTTGAAGGAAAAATGGGGGAGGCTTGGGCGAGTTGCTGTGGGGGGTGCAGAGCTGTTGACCGGGGTAGGGATAGTCAGATGGAAAGCATGGCCAGCCGTAGAAAAATGCTTTTTGAAATTATCAATTATCGTGGATTTATCGGTGGTGACAGTGTTTCCTAGCCTCAGTGCAGTGGGCAGCTGGGAGGAGGTGCTCTTATTCTCCATGGATTTTACAGTGTCGGCCAGGAATGGCCAATAGTTTCTACCCCCAGACCATCAGGCTGCTGAATAGACAGAACAGTTGAAACTGGAGCAGCAGCACGGCCAGGTGGACTGGGGACAGCAAGGAGTCATCATGCCAGGTAGTCCTAATGCATGGTCCTAGGGCTCAGGTCCTCCGAGAGAAAGAGAGAATTAGAGAGAGCATACTTAAATTCACACAGGACACCGGATAAGACAGGAGAAGTACTCCAGATATAACAGACTGACCCTAGCCCCCCGACAAACTACTGCAGCATCAAACAGGAAGGATATAACCCCACCCACTTTGCCAAAGCTCAGCCCCCACACCACTAGAGGGATACCTTCAACCACCAACTTACCATCCTGAGTCAAGGTCGAGTATAGCCCACAAAGATCTCCCCCATGGCACAACCCAAGGGGGGGGGGGGGGGCGGCAACTCAGACAGGAAGACCACGCCAGTGACTCAACCCACTCAAGTGACGCACCCCTCCTAGGGACGGCATGGAAGAGCACCAGTAAGCCAGTGACTCAGCCCCTGTAATAGGGTTAGAGGCAGAGAATCCCAGTGGAGAGAGGGAAACCGGCCAGGCAGAGACAGCAAGGGCGGTTCGTTGCTCCAGTGCCTTTCCGTTCACCTTCACACTCCTGGGCCTGACTACACTCAATCATAGGACCTACTGAAGAGATGAGTCTTCAATAAAGACTTAAAGGTTGAGACCGAGTCTGCGTCTCTCACATGGGTAGGCAGAGATTTCCATAAAGATTGAGATCTATAGGAGAAAGCCCTGCCTCCAGCTGTTTGCTTAGAAATTCTAGGGACAATTAGGAGGCCTGCGTCTTGTGACCGTAGCGTACGTGTAGGTATGTACGGCAGGACCAAATCGGAAAGATAGGTAGGAGCAAACCCATGTAATGCTTTGTAGGTTAGCAGTAAAACCTTGAATTCAGCCCTTGCCTTAACAGGAAGCCAGTGTAGGGAGGCTAGCACTGGAGTAATATGATCAAATTTTATGTTCTAATCAGGATTCTAGCAGCCGTATTTATCACTAACTGAAGTTTATTTAGTGCTTTATCCGGGTAGCCGGAAAGTAGACCATTGCAGTAGTCTAACCTAGAAGTAACAAAAGCATGGATACATTTTTCTGCATCAATTTTGGACAGAAAATGTCTGATCTTTGCAATGTTACGTAGATGGAAAAAAGCTGTCCTTGAAACAGTCTTGATATGTTCGTCAAAAGAGAGATCAGGGTCCAGAGTAACGCCGAGGTCCTTCAGTTTTATTTGAGACGACTGTACAACCATCAAGATTAATTGTCAGATTCAACAGAAGATCTCTTTGTTTCTTGGGACCTAGAACTAGCATCTCTGTTTTGTCCGAGTTTAAAAGTAGAAAGTTTTCAGCCATCCACTTCCTTATGTCTGAAACACAGGCTTCTAGCGAGGGCAATTTTAGGGCTTCACCATGTTTCATTGAAATGTACAGCTGTGTGTCATCCGCATAGCAGTGAAAGTTAACATTATGTTTTCGAATGACATCCCCAAGAGGTAAAATATATAGTGAAAACAATAGTGGTCAGAGGACAAACCAGAGGACAAACCATTCAGAGACAAACTGATATCTTTCCGACAGATAAGATCTAAACCAGGCCAGAACTTGTCCGTGTAGACCAATTTGGGTTTCCAGTCTCTCCAAAAGAATGTGGTGATCGATGGTGTCAAAGGCAGCACTAAGGTCTAGTAGCACGAGGACAGATGCAGAGCCTCGGTCTGACACCATTAAAAGGTAATTTACCACCTTCACGAGTGCAGTCTCAGTGCTATGATGGGGTCTAAAACCAGACTGAAGCATTTCGTATACATTGTTTGTCTTCAGGAAGGCAGTGAGTTGCTGCGCAACAGCTTTTTCCAAAATGTTTGAGAGGAATGGGAGATTCGATATAGGCCGATAGTTTTTTATATTTTCCGGGTCAAGGTTTGGCTTTTTCAAGAGAGGCTTTATTACTGCCACTTTTAGTGAGTTTGGTACACATCCGGTGGATAGAGAGCCGTTTATTATGTTCAACATAGGAGGGCCAAGCACAGGAAGCAGCTCTTTCAGTAGTTTAGTTGCAATAGGGTCCAGTATGCAGCTTGAAGGTTTAGAGGCCATGATTATTTTCATCAATGTGTCAAGAGATATAGTACTAAAACACTTAAGTGTCCCCCTTGATCCTAGGTCTTGGCAGAGTTGTGCAGACTCAGCTGTTTCTACCCCCAGACCATCAGGCTGCTGAATAGACACCACTAGTCAGCTGTTTCTACCATCAGGCTGCTGAATAGACACCACTAGTCAGCTGTTTCTACCCCCAGACCATCAGACTGCTGAATAGACACCACTAGTCAGCTGATTCTACCCCCAGACCATCAGGCTGCTGAATAGACACCACTAGTCAGCTGTTTCTACCATCAGGCTGCTGAATAGACACCACTAGTCAGCTGTGTCTACCCCCAGACCATCAGGCTGCTGAATAGACACCACTAGTCAGCTGTTTCTACCCCCAGACCATCAGACTGCTGAATAGACACCACTAGTCAGCTGTTTCTACCCCCAGACCATCAGGCTGCTGAATAGACACCACTAGTCAGCTGTTTCTACCCTCAGACCATCTGGCTGTTGAATAGACACCACTAGTCAGCTGTTTCTACCCCCAGACCATCAGGCTGCTGAATAGACACCACTAGTCAGCTGTTTCTACCCCCAGACCATCAGGCTGCTGAATAGACACCACTAGTCAGCTGTTTCTACCCCCAGACCATCAGGCTGCTGAATAGACACCACTAGTCAGCTGTTTCTATCCCCAGACCATCAGACTGCTGAATAGACACCACTAGTCAGCTGTTTCTACCATCAGGCTGCTGAATAGACACCACTAGTCAGCTGTTTCTACCCCCAGACCATCAGACTGCTGAATAGACACCACTAGTCAGCTGTTTCTACCCCCAGACCATCAGACTGCTGAATAGACACCACTAGTCAGCTGTTTCTACCCCCAGACCATCAGACTGCTGAATAGGCACCACTAGTCAGCTGTTTCTACCCCCAGACCATCAGGCTGCTGAATAGACACCACTAGTCAGCTGTTTCTACCCCCAGACCATCAGACTGCTGAATAGACACCACTAGTCAGCTGTTTCTACCCCAGACCATCAGACTGCTGAATAGACACCACTAGTCAGCTGTTTCTACCCCCAGACCATCAGACTGCTGAATAGACACCACTAGTCAGCTGTTTCCCAGACCATCAGGCTGCTGAATAGACACCACTAGTCAGCTGTTTCTACCCCAGACCATCAGACTGCTGAATAGACACCACTAGTCAGCTGTTTCTACCCCCAGACCATCAGGCTCCTGAATAGACACCACTAGTCAGCTGTTTCTACCCCCAGACCATCAGACTGCTGAATAGACACCACTAGTCAGCTGTTTCTACCATCAGGCTGCTGAATAGACACCACTAGTCAGCTGTTTCTACCCCCAGACCATCAGGCTGCTGAATAGACACCACTAGTCAGCTGTTTCTACCCCCAGACCATCAGGCTGCTGAATAGACACCACTAGTCAGCTGTTTCTACCCCCAGACCATCAGACTGCTGAATAGACACCACTAGTCAGCTGTTTCTACCATCAGGCTGCTGAATAGACACCACTAGTCAGCTGTTTCTACCCCCAGACCATCAGACTGCTGAATAGACACCACTAGTCAGCTGTTTCTACCCCCAGACCATCAGACTGCTGAATAGACACCACTAGTCAGCTGTTTCTACCCCCAGACCATCAGACTGCTGAATAGACACCACTAGTCAGCTGTTTCTACCCCCAGACCATCAGGCTGCTGAATAGACACCACTAGTCAGCTGTTTCTACCCCCAGACCATCAGACTGCTGAATAGACACCACTAGTCAGCTGTTTCTACCCCCAGACCATCAGACTGCTGAATAGACACCACTAGTCAGCTGTTTCTACCCCAGACCATCAGACTGCTGAATAGACACCACTAGTCAGCTGTTTCTACCCGCAGACCATCAGACTGCTGAATAGACACCACTAGTCAGCTGTTTCTACCCCCAGACCATCAGGCTGCTGAATAGACACCACTAGTCAGCTGTTTCTACCCCCAGACCATCAGACTGCTGAATAGACACCACTAGTCAGCTGTTTCTACCCCAGACCATCAGACTGCTGAATAGACACCACTAGTCAGCTGTTTCTACCCGCAGACCATCAGACTGCTGAATAGACACCACTAGTCAGCTGTTTCCCAGACCATCAGGCTGCTGAATAGACACCACTAGTCAGCTGTTTCTACCCCCAGACCATCAGACTGCTGAATAGACACCACTAGTCAGCTGTTTCTACCCCCAGACCATCAGACTGCTGAATAGACACCACTAGTCAGCTGTTTCTACCCCCAGACCATCAGGCTGCTGAATAGACACCACTAGTCAGCTGTTTCTACCATCAGGCTGCTGAATAGACACCACTAGTCAGCTGTTTCTACCCCCAGACCATCAGGCTGCTGAATAGACACCACTAGTCAGCTGTTTCTACCCCCAGACCATCAGGCTGCTGAATAGACACCACTAGTCAGCTGTTTCTACCCCAGACCATCAGACTGCTGAATAGACACCACTAGTCAGCTGTTTCTACCCCCAGACCATCAGACTGCTGAATAGACACCACTAGTCAGCTGTTTCCCAGACCATCAGGCTGCTGAATAGACACCACTAGTCAGCTGTTTCTACCCCAGACCATCAGACTGCTGAATAGACACCACTAGTCAGCTGTTTCTACCCCCAGACCATCAGACTGCTGAATAGACACCACTAGTCAGCTGTTTCTACCCCCAGACCATCAGGCTGCTGAATAGACACCACTAGTCAGCTGTTTCTACCATCAGGCTGCTGAATAGACACCACTAGTCAGCTGTTTCTACCCCCAGACCATCAGGCTGCTGAATAGACACCACTAGTCAGCTGTTTCTACCCCCAGACCATCAGGCTGCTGAATAGACACCACTAGTCAGCTGTTTCTACCCCCAGACCATCAGACTGCTGAATAGACACCACTAGTCAGCTGTTTCTACCATCAGGCTGCTGAATAGACACCACTAGTCAGCTGTTTCTACCCCCAGACCATCAGACTGCTGAATAGACACCACTAGTCAGCTGTTTCTACCCCCAGACCATCAGACTGCTGAATAGACACCACTAGTCAGCTGTTTCTACCCCCAGACCATCAGACTGCTGAATAGACACCACTAGTCAGCTGTTTCTACCCCCAGACCATCAGGCTGCTGAATAGACACCACTAGTCAGCTGTTTCTACCCCCAGACCATCAGACTGCTGAATAGACACCACTAGTCAGCTGTTTCTACCCCAGACCATCAGACTGCTGAATAGACACCACTAGTCAGCTGTTTCTACCCCCAGACCATCAGACTGCTGAATAGACACCACTAGTCAGCTGTTTCCCAGACCATCAGGCTGCTGAATAGACACCACTAGTCAGCTGTTTCTACCCCAGACCATCAGACTGCTGAATAGACACCACTAGTCAGCTGTTTCTACCCCCAGACCATCAGGCTGCTGAATAGACACCACTAGTCAGCTGTTTCTACCCCCAGACCATCAGACTGCTGAATAGACACCACTAGTCAGCTGTTTCTACCATCAGGCTGCTGAATAGACACCACTAGTCAGCTGTTTCTACCCCCAGACCATCAGACTGCTGAATAGACACCACTAGTCAGCTGTTTCTACCCCCAGACCATCAGACTGCTGAATAGACACCACTAGTCAGCTGTTTCTACCATCAGGCTGCTGAATAGACACCACTAGTCAGCTGTTTCTACCCCCAGACCATCAGACTGCTGAATAGACACCACTAGTCAGCTGTTTCTACCCCCAGACCATCAGGCTGCTGAATAGACACCACTAGTCAGCTGTTTCTACCATCAGGCTGCTGAATAGACACCACTAGTCAGCTGTTTCTACCCCCAGACCATCAGGCTGCTGAATAGACACCACTAGTCAGCTGTTTCTACCCCCAGACCATCAGGCTGCTGAATAGACACCACTAGTCAGCTGTTTCTACCCCCAGACCATCAGACTGCTGAATAGACACCACTAGTCAGCTGTTTCTACCATCAGGCTGCTGAATAGACACCACTAGTCAGCTGTTTCTACCCCCAGACCATCAGACTGCTGAATAGACACCACTAGTCAGCTGTTTCTACCCCCAGACCATCAGGCTGCTGAATAGACACCACTAGTCAGCTGTTTCTACCCCCAGACCATCAGGCTGCTGAATAGACACCACTAGTCAGCTGTTTCTACCCCCAGACCATCAGGCTGCTGAATAGACACCACTAGTCAGCTGTTTCTACCCCCAGACCATCAGACTGCTGAATAGACACCACTAGTCAGCTGTTTCTACCCCAGACCATCAGACTGCTGAATAGACACCACTAGTCAGCTGTTTCTACCCCCAGACCATCAGACTGCTGAATAGACACCACTAGTCAGCTGTTTCCCAGACCATCAGGCTGCTGAATAGACACCACTAGTCAGCTGTTTCTACCCCAGACCATCAGACTGCTGAATAGACACCACTAGTCAGCTGTTTCTACCCCCAGACCATCAGGCTGCTGAATAGACACCACTAGTCAGCTGTTTCTACCCCCAGACCATCAGACTGCTGAATAGACACCACTAGTCAGCTGTTTCTACCATCAGGCTGCTGAATAGACACCACTAGTCAGCTGTTTCTACCCCCAGACCATCAGACTGCTGAATAGACACCACTAGTCAGCTGTTTCTACCCCCAGACCATCAGACTGCTGAATAGACACCACTAGTCAGCTGTTTCTACCCCCAGACCATCAGGCTGCTGAATAGACACCACTAGTCAGCTGTTTCTACCATCAGGCTGCTGAATAGACACCACTAGTCAGCTGTTTCTACCCCCAGACCATCAGGCTGCTGAATAGACACCACTAGTCAGCTGTTTCTACCCCCAGACCATCAGGCTGCTGAATAGACACCACTAGTCAGCTGTTTCTACCCCCAGACCATCAGACTGCTGAATAGACACCACTAGTCAGCTGTTTCCCAGACCATCAGGCTGCTGAATAGACACCACTAGTCAGCTGATTCTACCCCCAGACCATCAGGCTGCTGAATAGACACCACTAGTCAGCTGTTTCTACCCCCAGACCATCAGACTGCTGAATAGACACCACTAGTCAGCTGTTTCTACCATCAGACCATCAGGCTGCTGAATAGACACCACTAGTCAGCTGTTTCTAGCCCCAGACCATCAGACTGCTGAATAGACACCACTAGTCAGCTGTTTCTATCCCCAGACCATCAGACTGCTGAATAGACACCACTAGTCGGCTGTTTCTATCCCAAGACCATCAGGCTGCTGAATAGACACCACTAGTCACCTGTTTCTACCCCCAGACCATCAGACTGCTGAATAGACACCACTAGTCAGCTGTTTCTACCCCCAGACCATCAGACTGCTGAATAGACACCACTAGTCAGCTGTTTCCCAGACCATCAGGCTGCTGAATAGACACCACTAGTCAGCTGATTCTACCCCCAGACCATCAGGCTGCTGAATAGACACCACTAGTCAGCTGTTTCTACCATCAGACCATCAGGCTGCTGAATAGACACCACTAGTCAGCTGTTTCTAGCCCCAGACCATCAGACTGCTGAATAGACACCACTAGTCAGCTGTTTCTATCCCCAGACCATCAGACTGCTGAATAGACACCACTAGTCGGCTGTTTCTATCCCAAGACCATCAGGCTGCTGAATAGACACCACTAGTCAGCTGTTTCTACCATCAGGCTGCTGAATAGACACCACTAGTCAGCTGTTTCTACCCCCAGACCATCAGGCTGCTGAATAGACACCACTAGTCATCTGTTTCTACCCCCAGACCATCAGGCTGCTGAATAGACACCACTAGTCAGCTGTTTCTACCCCCAGACCATCAGACTGCTGAATAGACACCACTAGTCAGCTGTTTCTACCCCCAGACCATCAGGCTGCTGAATAGACACCACTAGTCAGCTGTTTCTACCCCCAGACCATCTGGCTGCTGAATAGACACCACTAGTCAGCTGTTTCTACCCCCAGACCATCAGGCTGCTGAATAGACACCACTAGTCAGCTGTTTCTACCCCCAGACCATCAGGCTGCTGAATAGACACCACTAGTCAGCTGTTTCTACCCCCAGACCATCAGACTGCTGAATAGACACCACTAGTCAGCTGTTTCTACCCCCAGACCATCAGACTGCTGAATTGACACCACTAGTCAGCTGTTTCTACCCCAGACCATCAGGCTGCTGAATAGACACCACTAGTCAGCTGTTTCTACCCCCAGACCATCAGACTGCTGAATAGACACCACTAGTCAGCTGTTTCTACCCCCAGACCATCAGACTGCTGAATAGACACCACTAGTCAACTGTTTCTACCACCAGACCATCAGACTGCTGAATAGACACCACTAGTCAGCTGTTTCTACCATCAGGCTGCTGAATAGACACCACTATTCAGCTGTTACTACCCCCAGACCATCAGACTGCTGAATAGACACCACTAGTCAGCTGTTTCTACCATCAGGCTGCTGAATAGACACCACTAGTCAGCTGTTTCTATCATCAGACCATCAGGCTGCTGAATAGACACCACTAGTCAGCTGTTTCTACCCCCAGACCATCAGACTGCTGAATAGACAACACTAGTCAGCTGTTTCTACCCCCAGACCATCAGACTGCTGAATAGACACCACTAGTCAGCTGTTTCTACCCCCAGACCATCAGGCTGCTGAATAGACACCACTAGTCAGCTGTTTCTACCATCAGGCTGCTGAATAGACACCACTAGTCAGCTGTTTCTACCATCAGGCTGCTGAATAGACACCACTAATCAGCTGTTTCTACCATCAGGCTGCTGAATAGACACCACTAGTCAGCTGTTTCTACCATCAGGCCATCAGGCTGCTGAATAGACACCACTAGTCAGCTGTTTCTACCATCAGGCTGCTGAATAGACACCACTAGTCAGCTGTTTCTACCATCAGACCATCAGGCTGCTGAATAGACACCACTAGTCATCTGTTTCTACCTCCAGATCATCAGACTGCTGAATAGACACCACTAGTCAGCTGTTTCTACCATCAGGCTGCTGAATAGACACCACTAGTCAGCTGTTTCTACCTCCAGATCATCAGACTGCTGAATAGACACCACTAGTCAGCTGTTTCTACCATCAGGCTGCTGAATAGACACCACTAGCCAGCTGTTTCTACCGTCAGGCTGCTGAATAGACACCACTAGTCAGCTGTTTCTACCCCCAGATCATCAGACTGCTGAATAGACACCACTAGTCAGCTGTTTCTACCCCCAGACCATCAGGCTGCTGAATAGACACCACTAGTCAGCTGTTTCTACCATCAGACCATCAGGCTGCTGAATAGACACCACTAGTCAGCTGTTTCTACCATCAGGCTGCTGAATAGACACCACTAGTCAGCTGTTTCTACCCCCAGACCATCAGGTTGCTGAATAGACACCACTAGTCAGCTGTTTCTATCCCCAGACCATCAGACTGCTCGTCCAAGATGGCTTAGCAGTTCAGACGTCATTTCTGTTTCGTATTGTCGTGTCCTGTATATATATATATTTACACCTTTCTTCGCATATCTTTTATATATTTTATTATCCAAGAACTCAACTACAAAAGCTTCCCTGCAAAAGCTTTCCTGCAACCCGCTTCACCAATTACAAAAAAGTATTATTTACCTCAAATCTGAAAAACCACCGTGGAAGCTAGCCAGGGGCTAATTCAGAAGCTAGCCAGAAAGCTAACCAGAAGCTATCCGATAGCTAGCCAGAAGCTAATCTGTAGCTGCCCAGAAATTAGCCGGTCTGCTGGCTAGCGTTGGTGTTTCAGCTGCCCACGTTTTGTGGTCATCAGCTATTCCTTTAGCTCGATAATCTACCGGCACTTTTGTGCAACGCGACTCGGACCGGAGCATTCCGGGACTTTTTTTCTCTCAGTTTCCCCGGATTTCAGCCGCAGGCTCTGGACATTTGCAGCTAGCTAGCTGAAAACCGTGTGACTACTGGCTTACGTCGATCCCGGAGCAAACTCAAATCATTCCGGAGCTAGCCAGCTGAGGAGTTCCATCAGCCATTCCTGGGCTACAGCCACCTATCCGGACCCGTTTTTTGTTGTTTTGTTGTTGCTGCAGATACGGAGCCCCACCGGGCCTTCACGACTGACTGCCGACGTTATCTGCCCGAGGGAGTTATCCAACTGGCACCTCCGTCCCGACGTTACCTGAACGCTCATCTGGGGCCCGCTAACCGTTAGCTGTCTTATCGGCTGCTATCTGAATAAGTATATCGGACAATTATTATTATTATTATTTTTTATTTTATTTTTTTTTCTTGGGTCACTATATCTATTTTGCCAATTTGGATTGATCCCCTCTACCACACGGAACCCCACTAACCTACCGACGGAAACGCACGAGGTATCTACAAATAGACTTCCATACTATGCTATCTTGCTACCGATAGCCATCTACCCGGCCAGCTGTCTGGATCGCCGTGACCCCAACCAACCTCTACTCACTGGACCCTTATTGATCACTCGATTAAGCATGCCTCTCCTTAATGTAAATATGCCTTGTCCATTGCTGTTCTGGTTAGTGTTTATTGGCTTATTTCACTGTAGGGCCTCTAGCCCTGACCACTATACCATATCCAACCTCACAGTTCCACCACCCACATATGCGATGACATCACCTGGTTTCAATGATGTTTCTAGAGACAATATCTCTCTCATCATCACTCAATACCTAGGTTTACCTCCACTGTATTCACATCCTACCATACCTTTGTCTGTACATTATTCCTTTAAGCTATTTTATCGCCCCCAGAAACTTCCTTTTACTCTCTGCTCTAGAAGTTCTAGACGACCAATTCTCATAGCTTTTAGCCGTACCCTTATCCTACTCCTCCTCTGTTCCTCTGGTGATGTAGAGGTGAATCCAGGCCCTGCAGTACCTAGCTCCACTCCTATTCCCCAGGCGCTCTCTTTTGATGACTTCTGTAACCGTAATAGCCTTGGCTTCATGCATGTTAACATTAGAAGCCTCCTCCCTAAGTTTGTTTTGTTCACTGCTTTAGCACACTCTGCCAACCCGGATGTTTTAGCCGTGTCTGAATCCTGGCTTAGAAAGACCACCAAAAATTCTGACATTTTCATCCCCAACTACAAGATTTTCAGACAAGATAGAACGGCCAAAGGGGGCGGTGTTGCAATCTATTGCAAAGATTGCCTGCAGAGTTCTGTTTTACTATCCAGGTCTGTTCCCAAACAATTTGAACTTCTACTTTTAAAAATCCACCTCTCTAAAAACAAGTCTCTCACCGTTGCCGCCTGCTATAGACCACCCTCTGCCCCCAGCTGTGCTCTGGACACTATATGTGAACTGATTGCCCCCCATCTATCTTCAGAGCTCGTGCTGCTAGGCGACCTAAATTTTAACATGCTTAACACCCCAGCCACCCTACAATCTAAGCTTGATGCCCTCAATCTCACACAAATTATCAATGAACCTACCAGGTACCACCCCAATTCCGTAAACACGGGTACCCTCATAGATATCATCCTAACAAACTTGCCCTCCAAATACACCTCTGCTGTTTTCAACCAAGATCTCAGCGATCACTGCCTCATTGCCTGCATCCGTAATGGGTCAGCGGTCAAACGACCTCCACTCATCACTGTCAAACGCTCCCTGAAACACTTCAGCGATGCAGGCCTTTCTAATCGACCTGGCCGAGGTATCCTGGAAGGATATTGATCTCATCCCGTCAGTAGAGGATGCCTGGACATTTTTTAAAAATGCCTTCCTCACCATCTTGAATAAGCATGCCCCATTCAAGAAATTTAGAACCAGGAACAGATATAGCCCTTGGTTCTCTCCTGACCTGACTGCCCTTAACCAACAGAAAAACATCCTATGGCGTTCTGCATTAGCATCGAACAGCCCCCGTGATATGCAACTTTTCAGGGAAGCTAGAAACCAGTATACACAGGCAGTTAGAAAAGCCAAGGCTAGCTTTTTCAAGCAGAAATTTGCTTCCTGCAACACAAATTCAAAAAAGTTCTGGGACACTGTAAAGTCCATGGAGAATAAGAACACCTCCTCCCAGCTTCCAACTGCTCTGAAGATAGGAAACACTGTCACCACCGACAAATCCACTATAATTGAGAATTTCAATAAGCATTTTTCTACGGCTGGCCATGCTTTCCACCTGGCTACCCCTACCCCGGACAACAGCACTGCCCTCCCCTCTGCTACTCGCCCAAGCCTTCCCCATTTCTCTTTCTCCCAAATACAGTCAGCTGATGTTCTAAAAGAGCTGCAAAATCTGGACCCTTACAAATCAGCCGGGCTAGATAATCTGGACCCTTTCTTTCTAAAACTATCTGCTGAAATTGTTGCCACCCCTATTACTAGCCTTTTCAACCTCTCTTTCGTGTCGTCTGAGATTCCCAAAGATTGGAAAGCAGCTGCGGTTATCCCCCTCTTCAAAGGGGGGGACACTCTTGACCCTAACAGCTACAGACCTATATCTATCCTACCCTGCCTTTCTAAGGTCTTCGAAAGCCAAGTCAACAAACAGATTACCGACCATTTCGAATCCCACCATACCTTCTCCGCTATGCAATCTGGTTTCAGAGCTGGTCATGGGTGCACCTCAGCCACGCTCAAGGTCATAAACGATATCTTAACCGCCATCGATAGGAAACAATACTGTGCAGCCGTATTCATTGACCTGGCCAAGGCTTTTGACTCTGTCAATCACCACATCCTCATCGGCAGACTCGACAGCCTTGGTTTCTCTAATGATTGCCTCGCCTGGTTCACCAACTACTTCTCTGATCGAGTTCAGTGTGTCAAATCGGAGGGTCTGTTGTCCGGGCCTCTGGCAGTCTCCATGGGGGTGCCACAGGGTTCAATTCTTGGACCGACTCTCTTCTCTGTATACATCAATGATGTCGCTCTTGCTGCTGGTGATTCTCTGATCCACCTCTACGCAGACGACACTATTCTGTATACTTCTGGCCCTTCTTTTGACACTGTGTTAACAACCCTCCAGGCGAGCTTCAATGCCATACAACTCTCCTTCCGTGGCCTCCAATTGCTCTTAAATACAAGTAAAACTAAATGCATGCTCTTCAACCGATCGCTGCCTGCACCTGCCCGCCTGTCCAACATCACTACTCTGGACGGCTCTGACCTAGAATATGTGGACAACTACAAATACCTAGGTGTCTGGTTAGACTGTAAACTCTCCTTCCAGACTCACATCAAACATCTCCAATCCAAAGTTAAATCTAGAATTGGCTTCCTATTCCGCAACAAAGCATCCTTCACTCATGCTGCCAAACATACCCTTGTAAAACTGACCATCCTACCAATCCTCGACTTCGGTGATGTCATTTACAAAATAGCCTCCAAAACCCTACTCAATAAATTGGATGCAGTCTATCACAGTGCCATCCGTTTTGTCACCAAAGCCCCATATACTACCCACCACTGCGACCTGTACACTCTCGTTGGCTGGCCCTCGCTTCATACTCGTCGCCAAACCCACTGGTTCCAGGTCATCTACAAGACCCTGCTAGGTAAAGTCCCCCCTTATCTCAGCTCGCTGGTCACCATAGCAACACCTACCTGTAGCACGCGCTCCAGCAGGTTTATCTCTCTGGTCACCCCCAAAACCAATTCTTCCTTTGGCCGCCTCTCCTTCCAGTTCTCTGCTGCCAATGACTGGAACGAACTACAAAAATCTCTGAAACTGGAAACACTTATCTCCCTCACTAGCTTTAAGCACCAGCTGTCAGAGCAGCTCATAGATTACTGCACCTGTACATAGCCCATCTATAATTTAGCCCAAACAACTACCTCTTTACCTACTGTATTTATTTATTTATTTTGCTCCTTTGCACCCCATTATTTCTGTCTCTACTTTGCGCTTTCTTCCACTGCAAACCAACCATTCCAGTGTTTTTAGTTTTATTTTACTTGC
This sequence comes from Salvelinus alpinus, assembly GCF_045679555.1. Taxonomy (NCBI): domain Eukaryota; kingdom Metazoa; phylum Chordata; class Actinopteri; order Salmoniformes; family Salmonidae; genus Salvelinus; species Salvelinus alpinus. The sequence goes on from NC_092096.1 coordinate 74,517,471, forward strand.
TGTGTTGTATTTACTTCGCCACCATGGCCTTTTTATATTTTTATTTATTTATACATATATTTGTTTGCCTTCACCTCCCTTATCTCACCTCACTTGCTCACATTGTATATAGACTTATTTTTTTTCACTATCATTGACTATATGTTTGTTTTACTCCATGTGTAACTATGTGTTGTTGTATGTGTCGAACTGCTTTGCTTTATCTTGGCCAGGTCGCAATTGTAAATGAGAACGTGTTCTCAATTTGCCTACCTGGTTAAATAAAGGTTAAATAAAATAAAATAAATAAAATAAAGACTGCTGAATAGACACAACTAGTCAGCTGTTTCTACCCCCAGACCATCAGGCTGCTGAATAGACACCACTGGCTCGCTGCCTCCACCTTTTATAACCATTTTCACTAGTGAAATAATATCGTCTTACATGTTGGAGCTCAGAGCCTAAGATTTCCACTGTACCCTGCAATCAGACCTTCAAGCCTGTGTGACTATTGAACACAGATGTGTCGAGGGAGCGTGAAATTGTCATGCTGACTGCAGGAATGTCCACCAGAGAATAGAATTTACATTTCTCTACCATAAGCTGCCTCCAACGTAATTTTTGAGAATTTGGTAGTACGTCCAACCGGCCTCACAACCCCAGACCACGTGTAACCACACCAGCCCAGCACACCTCCACATCCGGCTTCTTCACCTGTGGTGTCGTCTAAGACCAGCCACCCGGACAGCTGATGAAACTGGATTTGCACAACCAAAGAATTTATGCACAAACTGTCAGTTACCGTCTCAGGGAAGCTCATCCGCGTGCTCCTCATCCTCACCAGAGTTTTGCTCTGACTGCAGTTCGGCATCGTAACCGTCTTCAGTGGGCTCCCCTTCGATGGCCACCGGCACGCTGGAGAAGTGTGCTCTTCACGGATAAATCCCGGTTTCAACAGTATGAGCGTGTGTGGTGTTGTGTGGGCGAGCGTTTTGCTGATGTCAACATTGTGAACAGAGTGCCCCATGGTGGAGGTCGGGTTATGGTATGGGGCAGGCATAAGCTACAGACAACAAACACAATTGCATTTTATTGATGGCAATTTGAATGCACAGAGATACCGTGATGAGATCCTGAGGCCCATTGTCGTGCCATTCATCCACCGCCATCACCTCATGTTTCAGCATGATAATGCACGATCCCATGTCACAAGGATCTGCACACAATTTCTGGAAGCTGAAAATGTCCCAGTTCTTCCATGGCCTGCATACTCACCAGACATGTCACCCATTGAGCATGTTTGGGATGCTCTGGATTGACGTGTATGACAGCATGTTCCAGTTCAATATCCAGCAACTTCACACAGCCATTGAAGAGGAGTGGGGCAACATTCAACAGGCCACAATCAACAGCCTGATCAACTCTATGTGAAGATGTCGCGCTCCATGAGGCAGATGGTGGTCACACCAGATACCGACTGGTTTTCTGATCCACACCCCTACCTTTTTTATAAGGTATTTTTAACCAACAGATGCATATCTGTGTTCCCAGTCATGTGAAATCCATAGATTAGGGCCTAATGAATTTATTTAAATTTACTGATTTTCTTAAATGAACTGTAATTCAATAAAATCTTAGAAATAGTTGCATGTTGCGGTTTAATATTTTTGTTCAATGTTTGTCCTTCTTTGCAGCACCATATGACTGGACAATAATCGAGATAAGATCAAACTAGAGCCTGCAGGACTTGCTTTGTGGAGTGTGGTGTCAAAAAAGCAGAGCATCTCTTTATTACAGACAAACCTCTCCCTATCTGTACAACCATTGAATCTATATGTTTTGACCATGACAAGTTTACAATCCAAGGTAACGGGAAGTAAATTAGCATTATTGTGGATGATGTGGGGGAGGGGTGATGAGGAAGTGAGTGAATGAGCTAGAGGCTTAAAGACTGTAGTCTGCTTACAGGCTGGTGGCTGATCAGGCTGGCTCCTCCCCTAAGTGTGCACTCGTTCCTCTCTATTTAAAGTGTAGTCCAATGTCCCCTTCTCATTCATCGCTCTCTCTCGGCATCTCTCTCAGCAACTCTCTCACTCTCTCTCTCTCTAAAAGGTTGTTTGTGTTGTCAATATCAGCCCTGTGTCCCTGGACGAGGTTCAGAGACTGAACAGTCAGTGGATGGTAGTGTGTGTTGTCACCACAGGAGAGATCCTGGCTGGGATGCATCTAATCCTCCACTCAATGTTTATACAATACAGCCGCGTGGGGGGTGGGTTAACACTGACGGGTCAGAGTATGTTGATCCTGGAAAGGTAATCAACATACTCAGCGCGAGTGGGCGGCTGAGAATGACACGTGTCGTCATTGGATGAAGCACTGAGGGGGCGGGAGGTTTAGAAGGAGTTTGCACCTGTGTGAACCAATGAGAGTGCAGGACAGTGTGGTGTGTGGGCGAGGCAGAATGGTACCTCATGTGAGCACACTCCCCTCGCCTTGACAGGAGATTCTGCCCTGCGGGAAAAGTGAAATGAGGATTAGCCAATGAGACGTGTGGATAGAATCAGGACATAATCTAAATCCACAGACAAAGCCTTCTCTCATCTGGGATCAACTTGCTGGCTGGGGCTGGCTTAGAGTTGGGTCTCATCTGGCTCTGTGGGGTTAGGGTAGCTGGCTGGGGTAGAGTTGGGTCTCATCTGGCTCTGTGGGGTTAGGGTAGCTGGCTGGGGTAGAGTTGGGTCTCATCTGGCTCTGTGGGGTTAGGGTAGCTGGCTGGGGTAGAGTTGGGTCTCATCTGGCTCTGTGGGGTTAGGGTAGCTGGCTGGGGTAGAGTTGGGTCTCTGGCTCTGTGGGGTTAGGGTAGCTGGGGCTGGCTTAGAGTTGGGTCTCATCTGGCTCTGTGGGGTTAGGGTAGCTGGGGCTGGCTTAGAGTTGGGTCTCATCTGGCTCTGTGGGGTTAGGGTAGCTGGGGCTGGCTTAGAGTTGGGTCTCATCTGGCTCTGTGGCATTAGGGTAGCTGGCTGGGGTAGAGTTGGGTCTCATCTGGCTCTGTGGGGTTAGGGTAGCTGGCTGGCTTAGAGTTGGGTCTCATCTGGCTCTGTGACATTAGGGTAGCTGGCTGGGGTAGAGTTGGGTCTCATCTGGCTCTGTGGGGTTAGGGTAGCTGGCTGGGGTAGAGTTGGGTCTCATCTGGCTCTGTGGGGTTAGGGTAGCTGGCTGGGGTAGAGTTGGGTCTCATCTGGCTCTGTGGGGTTAGGGTAGCTGGCTGGGGTAGAGTTGGGTCTCATCTGGCTCTGTGGCATTAGGGTAGCTGGCTGGGGTAGAGTTGGGTCTCATCTGGCTCTGTGGGGTTAGGGTAGCTGGCTGGGGTAGAGTTGGGTCTCATCTGGCTCTGTGGGGTTAGGGTAGCTGGCTGGGGTAGAGTTGGGTCTCATCTGGCTCTGTGGGGTTAGGGGTTAGGGTAGCTGGCTGGGGTAGAGTTGGGTCTCATCTGGCTCTGTGGGGTTAGGGTAGCTGGCTGGGGTAGAGTTGGGTCTCATCTGGCTCTGTGGGGTTAGGGGTTAGGGTAGCTGGCTGGGGTAGAGTTGGGTCTCATCTGGCTCTATGGGGTTAGGGTAGCTGGCTCCATGCTGGGTGATCTGAAAAGACCATGGGCAAATCTAATGGCAATTTATTCTAAGGCTGTGGCAGTCACGAACATAAACACATTTAGCATCTCCTGGCTTCCACAGATTCCCTACAAGCCACTGACCTTTGGAACATCTACATTTTAAAACATCTAATAACTTCATGTAATGTAGTCTACACCATCACAATAAATGCATTATTTATTTTAGACAGACAGGTCTGAAGAAACATGATATGAAGAAAATGTAGTCTATTTCAGAACAACATAATAGCATCCTCTGAGTTGTCTTATGTTAGGTCCTGATCTGGCTATGCCATCTGGCTGTGGGCTACACTAGTTCATTTAGCAGGTCCTGATCTGGCTATGCCATATGGCTGTGGGCTACACTAGTTCATTTAGCAGGTCCTGATCTGGCTATGCCATATGGCTGTGGGCTACACTAGTTCATTTAGCAGGTCCTGATCTGGCTATGCCATATGGCTGTGGGCGACACTAGTTCATTTAGCAGGTCCTGATCTGGCTATGCCATATGGCTGTGGGCGACACTAGTTCATTTAGCAGGTCCTGATCTGGCTATGCCATATGGCTGTGGGCGACACTAGTTCATTTAGCAGGTCCTGATCTGACTATGCCATATGGCTGTGGGCGACACTAGTTCATTTAGCAGGTCCTGATCTGACTATGCCATATGGCTGTGGGCGACACTAGTTCATTTAGCAGGTCCTGATCTGGCTATGCCATATGGCTGTGGGCTACACTAGTTCATTTAGCAGGTCCTGATCTGGCTATGCCATATGGCTGTGGGCTTCACTAGTTCATTTAGCAGGTCCTGATCTGGCTATGCCATATGGCTGTGGGCTACACTAGTTCATTTAGCAGGTCCTGATCTGGCTATGCCATATGGCTGTGGGCTTCACTAGTTCATTTAGCAGGTCCTGATCTGGCTATGCCATATGGCTGTGGGCGACACTAGTTCATTTAGCAGGTCCTGATCTGGCTATGCCATATGGCTGTGGGCGACACTAGTTCATTTAGCAGACAAGATTTGCTTAGAATTCCGTGGAATTATTTATATTATTTTATAGTATGAAGAATACAGTTGAACAAAGCTGAATAAAATAGACAGGATATTTTCTCCAAACGATTTGAGGAAGTGCGCACATGCGGCTATTCTGTGTTGACCGGTTAACAAAGAAAAAGTTATTCCTATATGGTTAATTTTGAGGTATTTATGTAACTTTAGTTGTTCTACAGACGTTGGGCATAATGAGACTCTAATGATGATTTGATAAAGGTTGCTTGAAAGGCACGAGCTCTGCTTAGGTTTTTGTGCAGGCTATACACACTACATCAGTCACTCATTCACAATTTGACCAGCACTTGATAATGCATAGAATTTCACGGCGGCATCCCCTTTGTGTGGCCGCAATGCACCCTAAAAAAATCCATGCCTTTTGTGGCCAGAGTTGGCTGCCCGGCTAAACTGAGCAATCTGGGGAGGAGGGCCTTGGTCAGGGAGGTGACCAAGAACCCGATGGTCACTCTGACAGAGTTCCAGAATTCCTCTGTGGAGGCCTTTATAGTAGTGACCAGACGGATGCCACTTCTCAGTGAAAGGCACATGACGGCCCGCTTGGAGTTTGCCAAAAGACACCTAATGACTCTTAGACCATTAGAAACAAGATTCTCTAGTCTGATGAAAACCAGATTGAACTCTTTGCCCTGAATGTAAATGTGATATTTCAGTTTATTTTTTATAAATTAGCAAACATTTCTAGAAACCTGTTTTTGCTTTGTCATTATGGGGTATTTTGTGTAGATTGATGAGGGGGGGCAAGCAATTTAATACATTACAACCTTATTTTAAAATGTAACAAAATGTGGAAAAGTCAAGCGGTCTGAATACTTTCCGAATAAACCGTGTTCAGTATTAAGACCCCTTTAGTTTCTGAATAAACCGTGTTCAGTATTCAGACCCCTTTAGTTTCTGAATAAACCGTGTTCAGTATTCAGACCCCTTTAGTTTCTGAATAAACCGTGTTCAGTATTCAGACCCCTTTAGTTTCTGAATAAACCGTGTTCAGTATTCAGACCCCTTTAGTTTCTGAATAAACCGTGTTCAGTATTCAGACCCCTTTAGTTTCTGAATAAACCGTGTTCAGTATTCAGACCCCTTTAGTTTCTGAATAAACCGTGCCTTCAAAGTATTCAGACCCCTTTAGTTTCTGAATAAACCGTGCCTTCAAAGTATTCAGACCCCTTTAGTTCTTGAATAAACCGTGTTCAGTATTCAGACCCCTTTAGTTTCTGAATAAACCGTGCCTTCAAAGTATTCAGACCCCTTTAGTTTCTGAATAAACCGTGCCTTCAAAGTATTCAGACCCCTTTAGTTTCTGAATAAACCGTGCCTTCAAAGTATTCAGACCCCTTTAGTTTCTGAATAAACCGTGCCTTCAAAGTATTCAGACCCCTTTAGTTTCTGAATAAACCGTGCCTTCAAAGTATTCAGACCCCTTTAGTTTCTGAATAAACCGTGCCTTCAAAGTATTCAGACCCCTTTAGTTTCTGAATAAACCGTGCCTTCAAAGTATTCAGACCCCTTTAGTTTCTGAATAAACCGTGCCTTCAAAGTATTCAGACCCCTTTAGATTTTACACATTTTGTTACATATGGATCTTTTTTATAATTTATAATTTTATAATATAAATACAATTATCTTCGGTTAGAGGAGATGGAGAAGACTGAAATGAAAACATGCTTAAAGTACTTTGCTTCCTCGTCCAAAATATTGTTTGGTGAATCATGGGTGACTGTCATTTGTAACAAGTTTCAGTAAATTATTTTTGGTAGCATTTCTATGTTGAAGATAAAAAAAAAAATATGGGATTATTTTTCTGCATTTTCCATCCAGTTTGCTTTTATTTTTATAATAAATTACACTTGATCTTTCTTGAATAAGTTCCTCCATAAGTTCCTCCATGTTTTTCCTCTAAAGTGTTCTGATAGCAATAAAAACTAACTATCAGTATTGTCCTTCTATTTCCTTTGTTAATATGGACTCTTTTGACCTAAATTGATTTTGTTTTATAGATGACTACTGAATTGCATGGCCTCTAAAGCACATTGTAAAAGTGCCCCATACAATAAGGGGATTTGCTGTACCTATATTATTTAGGAAAAAGTCTAATAAAAAGTGTGGATCATCATTATTTGGACCGTAAAGGTTAATGAGACATATCTGTTTATTGTCCAATATCATATTTAAAATCATCCATCTACCTTGCGGAGCTGTTTGGCCAATTTGCACATTCGGATCAAAATTATTGTTAATTAATATCATCACCTCTTTTAAATTTCTTTGCCCATTGGAGAAGTATATTTCGCCCCCCCCAGTCCTTTTTCCTAACAACTTCATCTAAAATCATTGAATGAGTTTCCTGTAAACAATAGATATTATATTCCTTGTCTCTTAGGAGAGGGAGGGAGAGAATCCTGTGACACACCGTCCCAGACCATGACACACCCTCCGCCTCCAAATCGATCCCTCTCCAGAGTACAGGCTTCGGCGTAACGCTCATTCCTTCCACGATAAACGCGAATCCGACGATCACCCCTGGTGAGAAAAAAACCGCGACTCGTCAGTGAAGAGCACTTTTTGCCAGTCCTGTCTGGTCCAGCGACGGTGGGTTTGTGCCCATAGGTGACGTTGTTGCCGGTGATGTCTGGTGAGGACCTGTCTTACAACAGGCCTACAAGCCCTCAGTCCAGCCTCTCTCAGCCTATTGCGGACAGTCACTGATGGAGGGATTGTGCGTTCCTGGTGTAACTCGGGCAGTTGTTGTTGCCATCCTGTACCTGTCCCGCAGGTGTGATGTTCGGATGTACCGATCCTGTGCAGGTGTTACACGTGGTCTGCCACTGCGTGGACGAGCAGCTGTCCGTCCTGTCTCCCTGTAGCGCTGTCTTAGCCGTCTCACAGTACGGATATTGCAATTTATTGCCCTGGCCACATCTGCAGTCCTCATGCCTTCTTGCAGCATGCCCAAGGCACGTTCACGTAGATGAGCAGGGACCCTGGGCATCTTTTGGTGTTTTTCAGAGTCCGTAGAAAGGCCTCTTTAGTGTCCTAAGTTTTCATAACTGTGACCTTAATTGCATATCGTCTGTAAGCTGTTAGTGTCTTAACAACCGTTCCACAGGTGCATGTTCATTAATTCTTTATGGTTCTTTGAACAAGCATGGGAAAGTGTTTAAACCCTTTACAATGAAGATCTGTGAAGTTATTTGGATTTTTACGAATTTTCTTTGAAAGACGGGGCCTGAAAAAGGGACCTATCTTTTTTTTTTGCAGTGTTATTTATTTATATATATAATGTAAAACATCGTGTACATCTTAATTACCACAATTAACAAATAAAATGCGTAGTAATGTCGGCAGTTCATGCAAAGGAGTGTTGCCCCTAACCAGGAGTGTTGCCCCTAACCAGGAGTGTTGCCCCTAACCAGGAGTGTTGCCCCTAACCAGGAGTGTTGCCCCTAACCAGGAGTGTTGCCCCTAACCAGGAGTGTTGCCCCTAACCAGGAGTGTTGCCCCTAACCAGGAGTGTTGCCCCCTAACCAGGAGTGTTAGCCCCTAACCAGGAGTGTTAGCCCCTAACCAGGAGTGTTAGCCCCTAACCAGGAGTGTTAGCCCCTAACCAGGAGTGTTAGCCCCTAACCAGGAGTGTTAGCCCCTAACCAGGAGTGTTAGCCCCTAACCAGGAGTGTTAGCCCCTAACCAGGAGTGTTAGCCCTAACCGGGAGTGTTAGCCCTAACCGGGAGTGTTAGCCCCTAACCAGGAGTGTTAGCCCCTAACCAGGAGTGTTAGCCCCTAACCAGGAGTGTTAGCCCCTAACCAGGAGTGTTAGCCCCTAACCAGGAGTGTTAGCCCCTAACCAGGAGTGTTAGCCCCTAACCAGGAGTGTTAGCCCCTAACCAGGAGTGTTAGCCCCTAACCAGGAGTGTCAGCCCCTAACCAGGCGTGTCAGCCCCTAACCAGGCGTGTTAGCCCCTAACCAGGCGTGTTAGCCCCTAACCAGGAGTGTCAGCCCCTAACCAGGAGTGTCAGCCCCTAACCAGGAGTGTCAGCCCCTAACCAGGAGTGTCAGCCCCTAACCAGGAGTGTCAGCCCCTAACCAGGAGTGTCAGCCCCTAACCAGGAGTGTCAGCCCCTAACCAGGAGTGTCAGCCCTAACCAGGATTGCCATTACAAAAATTACAATTATTTTAGCAAACAATTAGTGATTCATTGTGTATTGTCCCAAACATTATTACCCGCATAGCAACATATGTGGGATACTTATACTCATGCACACTCAACCTCTTTCCCCCACAAACAACCATACACTCTTGATGTTCAACAGTTGTTCCATCCTGAGCCCAACTCAACAGAAGACCTTGATGTGTGAATGCATATACAGTTGCAGCTGTTTGAGAAATCATGAAATTGAGCAAAAACTGGCAGAAATGGGAAGATTTGATGAACCAATGTCAAGTCCTAGCTGATGGAGACGCACGCTGGTCCCCCGTTGTGACCATTTTCCCAAAGCATCTGAGCAGTCAGACCTTTTCATTATTTTGTGCCACAATAGTCCTGGCATTTTGATAGTGTTATATTGCCTAAAAAAACTCAAATTAATTCAAAGCCACTGGGCCTAATAACACATTTTTTCATTTAATTTGTATTTCATTCTAAGTAACAATTTATTGAGTATAATGATTTAATACAACTAAATGTTTAGGTGCTGAGTGCTTTATGTTCCTGCCAGCCTAGTGTCTCGCACTCTCAAATGCTCCATAATGTATTTGTTTGTAGGCTATAGCCTTGAAATCACTGAGATAATAGGCTAATACTATAGCCAAAATAATACATGTTCGTTCCTTCTTAGGCTCCCTGTCTGGTTCCTGACTAATGTAGAGTGTTTATATGCTGTTTAGTAGGACATGTAGCCTATGTAGAGTGTTTATATGCTGTTTAGTATGACATGTAGCCTATTTCAAATAATGAGTGCTTCTTACAGTCACCTTTTTTATATTTATGAAAATATTTTTCATTCAAATCAAATGGTTTGGTTTCGATACTTCAAAATCAAATGGTAGGTCCAGGTTGCCACAAAAATAGATGGGTGTTGGTTAAATGGTGTTTTAATGAATGAGTGGTATTTTTATTTATTTTTTCTGTGAGTGAGGAGCGGTTCGGTTTTTAGTGGAGCGGATTTCCGACCACTCAACTCCATACTCTGATGTGAACCATGTGCCACCACTTTACACTGAATCTAGACACACACACACACTATTCAAAACCTGTTTATTTTCTCGTCTTTGCAGTGGGTCGAGCAGCAGCATGATCGCAATCGACAACAAGATAGAGCAAGCCATGGTAGGTCTCTTGTGTTTTTCAAAAATGAAAGCCTGAAACCTTGAATAAAGACTGTTGGCATCTAGTGGAAGCCATAGGAACTGCAATCTGGGAGACGGATGTACATAGAAACGATAGGTTTCCATAAGAGCCTGGGAGTTCAAAAAAATAAATAATTCTGGTCGGATTTTCGCCTGCCATATCAATTCTGTTATAGTCTCAGACATTATTTTAACAGTTTTAGAAACGTCAAAGTGTTTTCTATCCAATGCTACCAATTATATGCATATCCTGGCTTTTGGGCCTGAGTAACAGGCAGTTTACTTTGGGCACGTCAGTCAGGCAGAAATTCAGGAAACTAGACCCTATCCCAGAGAGGTTTTTACCTTATTCTGACTTCATGTATTGTGATATAAATCAAATTTTATTTGTCATATACACGTGTTTAGCAGATGTTATTGCTGGTGTAGCGAAATGCTTGTGTTTCTAGCTCCAACAGTGCAGTAATATCTAAATAGTAATATCTAACAATTTCACAACTAAACACACAAATCTAAAAGAATGGAATTAAGAATATATAAATATTTGGACGAGCAATGTCATAACGGCATAGACATATACAGGTATGTTGGGTAATAACCTTATTCTGATATCATGTGTTGTGATACACTCCCGAGTGGTCTAAGGCACTACATCTCAGTGCTTGAGGCGTCACTACAGACACCCTGGTTCGAATCCAAGCTGTATCACAACCGGCCGTGATTGGGAGTCCCATAGGGCGGCACACAATTGGCCCAGCGTTGTCCGGGTTTGGCCGGTGTAGGCCGTCATTGTAAAATGGCCCAGCGTCGTCCCGGTTTGGACAATGTAGGCCGTCATTGAAAATAAGAATTTGTTCTTAACTGACTTATACGATGAGTGGACAAAACATTAAGAACACCTGCTCTTTCCAAGAGACTGACCAGGTGAAAGCTATTATCCCTTATTGATGTCACTTGTTAAATCCACTTCAATCAGTATAGATGAAGGGAGGAGACGGGTTAAATAAGGATTTATGTGTGCCATTCAGAGGGTGAATGGACAAGACAAAACATTAAAGTGCCTTTGAATGGGGTATGGTAGGAGGTGCCAGGTGCACCGGTATGTGGCAAGAACTGCAACAGTTTCCCGTGTGTATCAAAAATGGTCCACCACCCAAAGGACAGGCAGCCAACTTGACAACTGTGGGAAGCCTTGGAGTCAACATGGGCCAGCATCCCTGTGGAACGCTTTTGACACCTTGTACAGCCAATGTAACAGTATAGCTTCCGTTCCTCTCCTCGCCCCTACCTGGGCTCGAACCAGGGACCCTCTGCACACATCTACAACTGCCTCCCACGAAGCATCGTTACCCATCGCTCCACAAAAGCCGCGGCCCTTGCAGAGCAAGGGGAACAACTACTTCAAGGTCTCAGAGCGAGTGACGTCACTGATTGAAACGCTATTAGCGCGCACCCATTTCACATCGGTTACACCCAGACAAATTGAGGCTGTTCTGAGGGCAAAAGGGGGTGGAACTCAATATTAGGAAGGTGTTCTTAGTGTTTTGTGTACTCAGTGTAGATTATTTTCTATATTTCAGGACCTTGTAAAGACCCACCTGATGCTGGCGGTCAGAGAGGAAGTGGAGTTGCTATGGGAACAGATTAGAGACCTATCCGAGAGGAACGCCCAGCTGGAGAGAGAGAACTATATCCTGAGAACTCTGAGAGACAGAGACTGACACAGCCACAAAATGTTACACTCCTGTAATGATCACCCCGTTGTTTAAATTAGTAATACCTGTAACATTACTGATCAGTGAATCTGTCAAACTGCAGAAAACTATAATAAATAACTGTGACTAAAGAGTACCTGGCTACCTAGAGCTCACACACACACACAGTGTTGTCGGGGGTAACCGGCAGAGCCGGGTCGGAATGTGGATTGGAGCGCTAAGAGGATGGGAAGGATCAAACAGTCAGGGATCAGTACCTCTACCACTATATAAACCTCTATATACACCACCTCTATATACACACCACACCTCTATACACACCACACATCTACAGTGGGGAGAACAAGTATTTGATACACTGCCGATTTTGCAGGTTTTCCTACTTACAAAGCATGTAGAGGTCTGTCATTTTTATCATAGGTACACTTCAACTATGAGAGACGGAATCTAAAACAAAAATCCAGAAAATCACATTGTATGATTTTTAAGTAATTAATTTGCATTTTATTGCATGACATAAGTATTTGATACATCAGAAAAGCAGAACTTAATATTTGGTACAGAAACCTTTGTTTGCAATTACAGAGATCATACGTTTCCTGTAGTTCTTGACTAGGTTTGCACACACTGCAGCAGGGATTTTGGCCCACTCCTCCCTACAGACCTTCTCCAGATCCTTCAGGTTTCGGGGCTGTCGCTGGGCAATACGGACTTTCAGCTCCCTCCAAAGATTTTCTATTGGGTTCAGGTCTGGAGACTGGCTAGGCCACTCCAGGACCTTGAGATGCTTCTTACGGAGCCACTCCTTAGTTGCCATGGCTGTGTGCTTCGTGTCGTTGTCATGCTGGAAGACCCAGCCACGACCCATCTTCAATGCTCTTACTGAGGGAAGGAGGTTGTTGGCCAAGATCTCGCGATACATGGCCCCATCCATCCTCCCCTCAATACGGTGCAGTCGTCCTGTCCCCTTTGCAGAAAAGCATCCCCAAAGAATGATGTTTCCACCTCCATGCTTCACGGTTGGGATGGTGTTCTTGGGGTTGTACTCATACTTCTTCTTCCTCCAAACACGGCGAGTGGAGTTAGACCAAAAAGCTCTATTTCTGTCTCATCAGACCACATGACCTTCTCCCATTCCTCCTCTGGATCATCCAGATGGTCATTGGCAAACTTCAGACGGGCCTGGACATGCACTGGCTTAAGCAGGGGGACCTTGCGTGCGCTGCAGGATTTTAATCCATGACGGCGTAGTGTGTTACTAATGGTTTTCTTTGAGACTGTGGTCCCAGCTCTCTTCAGGTCATTGACCAGGTCCTGCCGTGTAGTTCTGGGCTGATCCCTCACCTTCCTCATGATCATTGATGCCCCACGAGGTGAAATCTTGCATGGAGCCCCAGACCGAGGGTGATTGACCGTCATCTTGAACTTCTTCCATTTTCTAATAATTGCGCCAACAGTTGTTTCCTTCTCACCAAGCTGCTTGCCTATTGTCCTGTAGCCCATCCCAGCCTTGTGCAGGTCTACAATTTTATCCCTGATGTCCTTACACAGCTCTCTGGTCTTGGCCATTGTGGAGAGGTTGGAATCTGTTTGATTGAGTGTGTGGACAGGTGTCTTTTATACAGGTAACGAGTTCAAACAGGTGCAGTTAATACAGGTAATGAGTGGAGAACAGGAGGGCTTCTTAAAGAAAAACTAACAGGTCTGTGAGAGCCGGAATTCTTACTGGTTGGTAGGTGATCAAATACTTATGTCATGCAATAAAATGCAAATTAATTATTTAAAAATCATACAATGTGATTTTCTGGATTTTTGTTTTAGATTCCGTCTCTCACAGTTGAAGTGTACCTATGATAAAAATGACAGACCTCTACATGCTTTGTAAGTAGGAAAACCTGCAAAATCGGCAGTGTATCAAATACTTGTTCTCCCCACTGTATATACCAGGGGTGTCAAACTCATTTCGCATCGTGGGCCACATACGGCCTAGGGAGATGTCAAGTGGGCCGGACCATTAAAATTATACCATACTCTGCTATAAATAACCAAAATATCATGTCTTTCCTTTGTTTTGGTGTAAAGAAGCACAAGAACATTAGGAAAATATTGAAATTTAATGAACTATCCTTTTACAAAACATTTCATGAAACACCTCATATTTCCTTAGACAAATGTGCAATTTACTTTTATCATTCACAAATATGCATTGCAACTGATCCCACTGATTGTACAAAGGCACAAAACTTTAATTGGTACTGAAAAATATAGTAATGCACTTTAAGATTAAATGAGACTTTTAAAGAAAGGAATTTTTAAACCACTTACACATACGCATATAAAATCTAAATGTAATCCCTGCGTACACCTTACAAACTAAGGAGAGTGATTTTAAATGTGTAATGAAGAAAGTGTTCGCCTGTCCTGTAAATCTGTAAACTTCATACATGAAACATACATACACATACAATACATACTGAAAATGTATGGAGTTGTATGAACAGTAGAATTCCATCACACAACTTTTGTTTTGAAGCTGCTGACTAACATTAAAGTGCACATTTTTTAAAATCACCACAGTAAGGATTCATCTTCACAGAGCTGTATTCTTTCAATGCAAACAGTATCTAAGGCAGCATTTTAAAGGTGTTAGTCTAGTCTGGACTTGTATTTGTTCCTGAAACTTGGCATCTTTTGGCCTGTACAAGTGCATCAACACCAGGTGTCATGTCCTGACTAGCTGTCACTTTCAGAATGTCATTTAAGTGCTTGTTTGTGAGCCTTGAACGCATTTTTGTTTTATTGATATTCATCACTGAGAAAATTTGTTCACAAAGGTAGGTTGTCCCAAACATGCACAAAATTTTAGCAGCCAGGGCTGTTAATTTGGGGTACCCTGGTAGTAGATACTGATAAAATCTGTCCAGACCTACAGAGGCAAATTTGCCCTTCAAATCTGCATCACACTGCAAATCAATTATCTCTAGCTGAATTTCGACCGGCAGATCAGAAGCTTTAACTGTGAAAGGTGAGCGAAAAACTGAAAATTCTGTCTCAAGTTCACCAAATACCTGAAAACGTTTCTCAAACTCCCGCAGTAGTCCTGCAATTTTGTCTTTGTACCGTTTCATGTCCGCATCAGGTCTGGTCACACACACATCTCTCAGACAGGGGAAATGAGCAGGGTTGCCATTTGCCAGTTGCATCTCCCACAAAGTCAGCTTCAACTTAAATGCATGTATGTTGTCAGAAAACTGTGTGACAACTTTTTTGCGGCCTTGCAACATTTTGTTCAGATTGTTCAAGTGTTCAGTAATATCAACCAAGAATGCAAGGTCCCGTAGCCATTCCTGAGATTGTAATTCCAACACCGGTTTTCCTTTTTTCTCCATGAACTGTCCGATTTCCTCTCGTAGATCAAAGAAATGCCTCAGCACAGCGCCTCGGCTTAACCATCTCACTTCAGTGTGGTATGGCAGGCTGTGGGTAATGTTGCTGTCGCTGAGAAGTTTGTCAAACTGACGATGGTTCAGACCTCTGGACCGGATGAAATTTACAGTGCGAACAACCACCTCCATGACGTGGTCCATTTTCAGCGACTTGCAACACAATGCCTCCTGGTGCAAAATACAGTGAAATGTCCAGAAACGATCTCCTCCATTAAGGGCTTGTACTTTGTCTTTGAACTTTGTCGCGACACCTGCTTTCTTTCCGACCATGGATGGCGCGCCGTCTGTAGCCAGGCTGACAGCGCGGGACCAGTCCACTCCAACTCTGTCCAATGCAGCAACGACAGAGCCGAAAATGTCCACGGCTGTTGTGGTGTCCATCATTGGCACCAACTCAAGAAACTCTTCAGTAACAGTCAATGTCTCATCAACTCCTCGAATAAATATGGCCAGTTGGGCCACGTCTGTGATGTCAGTGCTCTCGTCAATTGCCACGGAAAATGCAATAAATGACTTGACTCTCTGTTTCAATTGACTGTCTAAATCTGCCGATAGTTCCGAAATCCTCTCTGCTATAGTATTCCTCGTCAGGCTAATATTGGCAAAAGCTTGTCGCTTCTCGGCACATACAAGTTCAGCCGCCTTCATCATGCATCGTTTAACAAAGTCACCGTCGGAATACGGCTTCGATGCTAATGCTATTTCGCTAGCAATTAGGTAGCTGGCTTTTACCGCTGCTTCACTGACTTCTCGGCTCTGGATGAAAGTTGACTGCTGTTTCCTCAGACCCGCCAGCAATTCGTTAATCTTATCTCTTCTCAGTTGTCCTTGCAAGCCGTCATATTTTTCGCTGTGATGAGTCTCGTAGTGGCGTCGAATATTATATTCCTTCAATACCGAAACTTGTTGCAAACACACCAAGCACGAAGGTTTTCCGTGCATCTCTGTAAATAAATAGGACGTGGTCCATTTTTCTTTGAAAATTCTACACTCCTTATCTACTTTTCTCCGTTTGGATAACGACATTTTGGCTAATGAGGGTGTAGCGGAGAGGTAGAGACCAAGGTATTAACAACGTCGTAACAAGCAGCAGATGGCGCATTGATACCGTCTGCTGTTTTCAGTCTGTCTCAGTGATGCGGCTTGTCTTCTACTCTGATGGAAAGAGTGCGCCCCTTAGCGGATAATCCATGAATTGCAGCGAATTAAAAATATTAATTCCATGTCTTTTATGCATTTTTTCCACTTTCAAATTATCCTGCGGGCCTGATCGAACCTCCTTGGGGGCCGGTTCCGGCCCGCGGGCCGTATGTTTGACACCCCTGGTATATACACCTCACCTCTATACACACCACACCTCTATACACACCTCACCTCTATATACACCTCTATACACCACACCTCTATACACCTCTATACACGCCACACCTCTATACACACCACACATCTGTGTACACCTCTATACACGCCACACCTCTATATACACCACACATCTATATACACCTCTATACACACCACACCTCTATACACATCTCACCTCTATATACATCTCTATACACACCTCACCTCTATACACACCACACATCTATATACACCTCTATACACACCACACCTCTATATACACCACACCTCTATATACACCTCTATACACACCACACCTCTATACACACCACGCCTCTATATACACCTCTATACACACCACACCTCTATATACACCACACCTCTATATACACCTCTATACACACCACCTCTATACACACCACGCCTCTATATACACCACACCTCTATATACACCTATATACACACCACACCTCTATATACACCTCTATACACACCACACCTCTATACACACCACACCTCTATATACACCTCTATACACACCACACCTCTATATACATCTCTATACACACCACACCTCTATACACACCACACCTCTATATACACCTCTATACACACCACACCTCTATACACACCACACCTCTATATACACCTCTATACACACCACACCTCTATATACACCTCACCTCTATATACACCTCTATATACACCTCACCTCTATATACATCTCTATACACACCACACCTCTATATACACCTCTATACACACCACACCTCTATATACACCTCTATACACACCACACCTCTATATACACCTCTATACACACCACACCTCTATACACACCACACCTCTATATACACCTCTATACACACCACACCTCTATATACACCTCTATACACACCACACCTCTATATACACCTCTATACACACCACACCTCTATACACACCACACCTCTATATACACCTCTATACACACCACACATCTATATACACCTCTATACACACCACATCTCTATACACACCACACCTCTATACACACCACACATCTATATACACCTCTATACACACCACAACTCTATACACCTCTATACACACCACACATCTATATACACACTCACATTGGCTCTTTCAATTCATCTGAATTCCTTGCATCCTTTCCATGCGTCTGAGGGAAGGGACCTTGAACAGTTGACAAGGAGGAGAGGATGGAAGGAATCAAGGAAAGATGCATTGAGATAAACCCATGATTAAAAGATGTTCTAAAACTTGATAGACACATTGAAAGGTCGCTGGTTTGAATCCCCGAGCCGACTAGGTGAAAAATCTGTACCCTTGAGGAAGGCACTTAACCCTAATCGCTCCTGTAGTCGCTCAGGATAAGAGCATCTGCTAAATGACAAATATAAATTGATGATCGACCAGACAGACCTTAGTTTGAAATGGAATACTTTATCTGTGATTGTTTGAGCTTGCCTGGCTTAATAAACCAATATAGAAGTCCCAAAAACTGCAAACCGTCACAATAGCCTCGCTGTTATTCTGACAGACAGCGCCATCTTGTGGTAATACAACTGCAGTTATTCTGATTTTTATTTAACCTTTAACTAGGCAAGTCAACTATGAACAAATTCTTATTTACAATGATGGCCTACACCGGCCAAACCCTAACCCGGATAACGCTGGGCCAATTGTGTGCCGCCCTATGGGGCTCCCAATCACGGCCGGTTGTGATACAGGCTGGAATCGAACCAGGGTCTGTAGTGCCGCCTTGATACTGTATGCACATACCGTTCCACAACATGTATTACATGATGCTGTTGATTAGTCATTATCTAAAATACGAAAGCAGGCCATCCATCTCACCAACAATCCATCAATGCATTCGAGTAATGAACGGAGCTGGGGCATTCAAAAGCGTTTCGCTTAGGACTTCGACTTCTTTCTGTTTGTCCCATCCACCGACCCGTCTGCGTGCCTTCACACGTAGAACTGTGCAGCGACGCAGCTAGCTATCTTGCTTGTTTTGAAGTTAGTTGGCGAGGTAACTTAGCCAGCTAGCTAATAAAAACGATTAGCCAGCTAGCTAATTAAAGCGATTATATAGGAACTTTTAAACTCCGTAACAAACCAGTTTGTCGTGAGGTTCGCTACTCTGAAGAAGACTGATCGAAGCTGAGATGAACCAATTTGAACAGTAAGTTGTCTGCCCGTCTGTGCTAGCCATGGTTCCCATTCTGTAATGTAGTTAGCTACTCATTAAGAGGCTATGGTTGATTTAGTAAGTGGTGAATATGGGTAGTTATCAGCCACCCACAGTCACCACTTAGCTAACGTTAGCTAGCAGCTACCCACAGTTCAGGTGAGAGAAAAACAATCACCCAGATAGGCCAGTCGTGTGAGAAACTCGCCATCATGCAAGCGGTCAGACAAGTGACATGATGGTCAGTAAAGAAAACTAAGCTCCTCAAATCAAAAAGACGTGTCAATAATTTGACCCAGATAGCCCAGTGGTTAGTGCGTTGGGCAGGAACCGAAAGTTGGTGGAACGATTCCCCGAGCTGACAAGGTACAAATCTGTCGTTCTGCCCCCGAGCAAGGCAGTCAACCCACTGTTCTTAGGCCGTGATTGTAAATAAGAATTTGTTCTTAACTGACTTGATTCATTAAATAAAAAACAAACAAATAACCAGCGCACTTCTAAAAGCGTTACATGGTCGCTGCCCATATCATTGCATAATGCAGAAAATACACGGGAGTTCAGGGACCTTGCTTTAACAAAGTAGTGTCCAAAACGTCTTTCAAGCTGTCAAGCATTTTCTTGGCAGCAAGAGCCTCTCGGCGGATGCTGCAGTGTACCCAAGTTGCGTAGGGAGCAACTGCTTGCCAGCGCTTTAACACTCCTGTCTCCCTTTCATGGCTTTTGCGCCATCAGTACATATTTTATTTTTTATTTAACTGTGTAGTGCCATCAGTACAGATACCAACAGATCTTGACCACCAAAGTCCATTTGATGTCACAAAGCTGTCCAGTACTCATGGTTTGCAGAAGAGGATGTCTTCCTTAATTGACCCCCCATAAACGTAACGGGCATGCGCCATGAGCTGTGCCAGGCCCGCCACGTCTGTTGACTCATCCATCTGTAACACATAATTCACTGGCTTGTATGCGACGCAGTAATTGTTTCAAAACATCTCCTGCTGTGAAAGTGTTTTGGAGGCATTGTAGTTTTTTTGGCCTTTTCTACCAGCATTGTCCCAGCCATATCCGCGGCAGCAGGAAGAATTAAGTCCTCCACAATACTATGGACCTTGCCTGTCCTAGCCCCTCGGTAGCTCACCATATAAGACGCTTCGAGCCCGTTATTAATGGTATTTGTTGCTTTTATACATGTCTTACTACTCAAAAGTTGTCTTAATTCTCGCTTCAACTCCTGTGTCTTATTTTTCAAATTGGCATGTTTTGTTTCTAAATGTCTGCGCAAGAGTGAAGGTTTCATCGAGTTGTGAGATGGTACTTTTGCACATATAACACTGTGGCTGAGGAAAGGCACTACTCCCAATATAAGTGAACCCCAAAGCAATGTAGTTGTCATCATATTTGCACCTCTTCCGTGGTCCAACGTCCCTGTCTGTTCGGTGCTTTCCCGGGTAAGGGGGCAGTAGCTCTTTGGCTGCATCAGATTCACAACTGTTAGTGTCCATGCTAGCTGGGCTAGCAACATGTAGAATTACTGATGCTAGCATTGGATGTTCTCGTGGAAGCAGAACAACTTGTCGTCGACAGGTGTAGTACTGCTGGTAGTAGCACGTACTACAAGTAGAGCTGATATGTGTGGCTCTATGGACGAGGCCTTACTTTTTTTTAACCATTTATCCATTTTTGTGCCAACGGAATGAGCAGCAGCTGCGTTTGGCTACATACGGACCGTTGGTGGAATTCCCGCGAGAGAGTACCGGTTAATGTGATTGGATGTTAATTATTTGACTTCCTGTATTTAGGCTTCCTGTATTTGACATTTGTTGTTATTTTGCTGAACACTAAATGGTTTCATTTTTGGCAGTGAAACGAGGCTACTCAGGCGAGGAAAAAAACCTCACCCAAAGTACGTTGGAAAATCTAAATGGATTGTTTGAAAATGGGAATCACATTTTTATTTGGCGTACCCCCACAGTTTGGGAATAGCTGTTATTAACAAACAATATTGTTTCAGTTGAGCGTACTAGAGCTTTGCCTGTCGCTATGCAACCTCTTGTTAGCATAACAAATGACTGGCTAAACATTTTACGATTTTGGGTGTGTTCGTAAATTACATCTGGAGTGCCAGAGTGAGCTCTGGGCGTTCGTAAAGCGTTGTCAGATTAACCGTTCGTCAATTCAGAGTGATTTGCTCTCGGCGCATTCAGAGCACACACTGGACGCTCTGGCCGAGGACTAGGGTTGATCTGAGCATTCAACAGCACTCACGCTAACTGGCTAACATTGGCCAGTTACTTCCAGACACAAATGAGAGAACACCTCACTCTGACCATTTTACTCGCCCTAGCAGTTCTGGATAGGCTGTTTTCATGTTATCCAGAGCGTTGGTGACTGTAACTGCTGCTGGCAACAATTTAATTAAGCTTTTTTTTGCCGACGTTTACTGACACCGGCCATATTAAATGGGTGTTGAGCGTTCGTAAATTCATCAGTTATTCTGCGCAAGAGTGAGTAGATAGTTAATTCTGGCTATGTCCATTAAAACGTACTACTATACCGCTTAGCTAAGAATGTCAATACATGTTGGGTAGTTAGTTAGATAGCAGATAGTTAATAATACTGCCTGGCAAGTTTGATGTATTAGTAGCCAACTAACGTTAGGTAACTAGCTAACATACCAGTACATGCTGCTGTAATGATATGTGGTTCGTAAGGACAGCATAGCTACCTAACATACCAGTACATGCTGCTGTAATGATATGTGGTTCGTAAGGACAGCGTAGCTACCTAACATACCAGTACATGCTGCTGTAATGCTATGTGGTTCGTAAGGACAGCGTAGCTACCTAACATACCAGTACATGCTGCTGTAATGATATGTGGTTCGTAAGGACAGCGTAGCTAGCTAACATACCGGTACATACTGCTGTAATGATATGTGGTTCGTAAGGACAGTGTAGCTAGCTAACATACCAGTACATACTGCTGTAATGATATGTGGTTCGTAAGGACAGCGTAGCTAACATACCAGTACATACTGCTGTAATGATATGTGGTTAGTAAGGACAGCGTAACTAGCTAACATACCAGTACATACTGCTGTAATGATATGTGGTTAGTAAGGACAGCGTAGCTAACATACCAGTACATACTGCTGTAATGATATGTGGTTCGTAAGGATAGCGTAGCTAGCTAACATACCGGTACATACTGCTGTAATGATATGTGGTTCGTAAGGACAGCGTAGCTAACATACCGGTACATACTGCTGTAATGCTATGCTGTTTGTAAGTGTAGATAATGATTTGGGAAGGCACACACCGTTCTATATAAGCTCCCACATTTGACAGTGCAGGTCAGATCAAAAACCAAGCCATGAGGTCGAAGGAATTGTCCGTAGAGTTCCGAGACAGGATTGTGTCGAGGCACAGATCTGGGAAAGAGTACAAAAACATTTCAGCAGCATTGAAGGTCCCCAAAAACACAGTGGCCTCCATCATTCCTAAATTGAAGAAGTTTGGAACCAGAAAGACTTTTCCAAGGGCTGGCCGTCTGGCCAAACTGAGCAAGCGGGGAAATGGGCCTTGGTCAGGGAGGTCCCCAAGAACTCGATGGTCACTGACATGGCTCCAGAGTTCCTCTGTGGAGAACCTTCCAGAAGGACAACCATCTCTGCAGCACTCCACTAATCAGGCCTTTATGGTAGAGTGGCCAGATGGAAGCCACTTCAGTAAAAGGCACATGGCAGCCCACTTGGAGTAAAAAAAATAAAAAGGCAACTAAAGGACTCAGAGACCATTAGAAACAAGATTCTCTGGTCTGATGAAACCAAGATTGAACTGTAGAACCCAGTCGCAATGTTTTGAATAGAAAAGTGGATTTTATCAAACAAATCTGAGGTACATTATATGTCTGGGACCCTCAGGATGACAAATCAGAGTAAGATTACTGAATGTAAGTACAATATTTACCTTCAGAGGTGAATGTATCAAACCAGTTGCCGTGATAAGTGTTTTGTTGCGCACTCTCGCATGATCTTTTTTCACAGTAATAGCTACTGTAAATTGGACACAGCTTAAATTTTTGTTAATCTAACTGCATTCTGCCCATAGAAGACATGTTTATGTCCTGCAAAGTTGGATGTTACTTGTGTCATTCTAGTCACATTAGCGCACGTTAGCAACAACTGTCCCGGTTTAGGGACACCGATCCCATAGAGGTTTTAATCCATGTTTCAGTACCAACAGCACAGTTGGCATTGCTGACAAAGGCTCACTGTATCTTTGAAGAAGATTGAGTGGGGTCCGTTTGTTGCTGGCTGTGATTGTGATTTCACTTTGCAAGAATGTGCAAGCCACAAACTCTGCTTCCACTGGTTCAGTTTTGGTTAGATCCAGCAATAGCTTGACCTTGTTCACATTCAAACAGTTTTGGCTCTAAGGATCCATGGCACGCCGAGCTTCCACCAGTTGACTATTTCCTTCTTGATGACATTTCCCCCAGCACGGCATCCAAAGTGCTGAAAAACAGTGCTTTATACTCCCTCTCGTCTCATCTTGCTGACCTACTGTTCTGTCAACTACATACTCTTGCAGACTTGAATGTTAGCAAAGCTCTGCCCTGTTACTGCTTTCAATAAGACTGTGGCCTCTCACATCTGTGCCATATTTCACCAAGCATCTCCGTGATGTTGTCACTTGATTTCAAAATGACTGGCAATGTGGCCTTTCCATCTGATCAACAAGTCTTTTCAGTTTTACCCCGGAGTACTGTGCTACCACTGTGTTTCCTAAAGAATTTGTAGGAGCAACACACAATGAAAAGTCCTATCTCCTCCTCAGACGACAGCACCACAACCAAATGGAAAAAGTCCTCTATGGTCTCCTCAGACGACAGCACCACAACTAGGGCTGTGGCGGTCATGACATTTTTTCAGCCGGTTATTGCAAAAGACTGCCGGTCTCACGGTATCTGACCGTTTAATTAACATAAATACGTTTACCATCTCCAGGCCTCCACACTTACAAGCCAATGATGCACACCTTTGGAACATCTACATTCTAATAAATCAATTGAATATAACCACAATAAATCCATTATTTTAGGCAGGTCTAAAGAAACATATGAAGAAAATGTATTTTATAAAAATGGAATGAGTTGTCCTATTATATGTTATCTGGCTATGCTCCATGCTATAGGCTGTAGGCTTGTTCATTTAGCAGACTAGATATGGTCAAGTCCTGTGTAATTTTATTTTCTGATTTTATTGTAAGAATATTAATTGAATTTAGCTGAATAAAATAGGAAGGGTGTGAGTGCACATACACTCCATGACCAACAGTATGTGGACACCTGCTCATTCACGAGAATTAATATGGAGTTGGTCCCCCTTTTGCTGTGATAGCAGCCTCCACTCTTCTGGGAAGGCTTTCCACTAGATGTTGGAACATTGCTGTGGGGACTTGCTTCCATTCAGCCACAAGAGCATTAGTGAGGATGGGCACTGATGTTGGACGCTTGCAGTCAGCGTTCCAATTCATCCAAAAGGTATTCGATGGGTTTGAGGTCAGGTCTCTATCCAGCTAACTAGCTATCCGTGTGTGTACACATACACACATTAAAGATGACGACCCAGAGGATCAGGAGTGTTGGGGTGTATAATGTGTGTATATTCTCTCCCCCCCCAGTCTGAAAGATGACGACCCAGAGGATCAGGAGTGTTGGGGTGTATAATGTGTGTATATTCTCCCCCCCCCCCCAGTCTGAAAGATGACTTAGAGGATCAGGAGTGTTGGGGTGTATAATGTGTGTATATTCTCTCCCCCCAGTCTGAAAGATGACGACCCAGAGTATCAGGAGTGTTGGGGTGTATAATGTGTGTATATTCTCCCCCCCCCCCAGTCTGAAAGATGACTTAGAGGATCAGGAGTGTTGGGGTGTATAATGTGTGTATATTCTCTCCCCCCAGTCTGAAAGATGACTTAGAGGATCAGGAGGGTTGGGGTGTATAATGTGTGTATATTCTCCCCCCCCCCAGTCTGAAAGATGACTTAGAGGATCAGGAGTGTTGGGGTGTATAATGTGTGTATATTCTCTCCCCCCAGTCTGAAAGATGACTTAGAGGATCAGGAGTGTTGGGGTGTATAATGTGTGTATATTCTCTCCCCCCCAGTCTGAAAGATGACGACCCAGAGTATCAGGAGTGTTGGGGTGTATAATGTGTGTATATTCTCCCCCCCCCCCAGTCTGAAAGATGACTTAGAGTATCAGGAGTGTTGGGGTGTATAATGTGTGTATATTCTCTCCCCCCAGTCTGAAAGATGACTTAGAGGATCAGGAGTGTTGGGGTGTATAATGTGTGTATATTCTCTCCCCCCAGTCTGAAAGATGACGACCCAGAGGATCAGGAGTGTTGGGGTGTATAATGTGTGTATATTCTCCCCCCCCCCAGTCTGAAAGATGACTTAGAGGATCAGGAGTGTTGGGGTGTATAATGTGTGTATATTCTCTCCCCCCCAGTCTGAAAGATGACTTAGAGTATCAGGAGTGTTGGGGTGTATAATGTGTGTATATTCTCTCCCCCCAGTCTGAAAGATGACTTAGAGGATCAGGAGTGTTGGGGTGTATAATGTGTGTATATTCTCTCCCCCCCCAGTCTGAAAGATGACGACCCAGAGGATCAGGAGTGTTGGGGTGTATAATGTGTGTATATTCTCCCCCCCCCCAGTCTGAAAGATGACTTAGAGGATCAGGAGTGTTGGGGTGTATAATGTGTGTATATTCTCTCCCCCCCCCCAGTCTGAAAGATGACGACCCAGAGGATCAGGAGTGTTGGGGTGTATAATGTGTGTATATTCTCTCCCCCCCCAGTCTGAAAGATGACGACCCAGAGGATCAGGAGTGTTGGGGTGTATAATGTGTGTATATTCTCCCCCCCCCCAGTCTGAAAGATGACTTAGAGGATCAGGAGTGTTGGGGTGTATAATGTGTGTATATTCTCTCCCCCCAGTCTGAAAGATGACTTAGAGGATCAGGAGTGTTGGGGTGTATAATGTGTGTATATTCTCTCCCCCCCCCAGTCTGAAAGATGACGACCTAGAGGATCAGGAGTGTTGGGGTGTATAATGTGTGTATATTCTCTCCCCCCCCAGTCTGAAAGATGACGACCCAGAGGATCAGGAGTGTTGGGGTGTATAATGTGTGTATATTCTCCCCCCCCCCAGTCTGAAAGATGACTTAGAGGATCAGGAGTGTTGGGGTGTATAATGTGTGTATATTCTCTCCCCCCCCCCAGTCTGAAAGATGACGACCCAGAGGATCAGGAGTGTTGGGGTGTATAATGTGTGTATATTCTCTCCCCCCAGTCTGAAAGATGACTTAGAGGATCAGGAGTGTTGGGGTGTATAATGTGTGTATATTCTCTCCCCCCCCCCAGTCTGAAAGATGACGACCCAGAGGATCAGGAGTGTTGGGGTGTATAATGTGTGTATATTCTCTCCCCCCCAGTCTGAAAGATGACGACCCAGAGGATCAGGAGTGTTGGGGTGTATAATGTGTGTATATTCTCTCCCCCCCCAGTCTGAAAGATGACGACCCAGAGGATCAGGAGTGTTGGGGTGTATAATGTGTGTATATTCTCCCCCCCCCCAGTCTGAAAGATGACTTAGAGGATCAGGAGTGTTGGGGTGTATAATGTGTGTATATTCTCTCCCCCCAGTCTGAAAGATGACGACCCAGAGTATCAGGAGTGTTGGGGTGTATAATGTGTGTATATTCTCCCCCCCCCAGTCTGAAAGATGACTTAGAGGATCAGGAGTGTTGGGGTGTATAATGTGTGTATATTCTCTCCCCCCAGTCTGAAAGATGACTTAGAGGATCAGGAGTGTTGGGGTGTATAATGTGTGTATATTCTCTCCCCCCCCCAGTCTGAAAGATGACTTAGAGGATCAGGAGGGTTGGGGTGTATAATGTGTGTATATTCTCTCCCCCCAGTCTGAAAGATGACTTAGAGGATCAGGAGTGTTGGGGTGTATAATGTGTGTATATTCTCCCCCCCCCCAGTCTGAAAGATGACGACCCAGAGGATCAGGAGGGTTGGGGTGTATAATGTGTGTATATTCTCTCCCCCCCCCAGTCTGAAAGATGACTTAGAGGATCAGGAGTGTTGGGGTGTATAATGTGTGTATATTCTCTCCCCCCAGTCTGAAAGATGACGACCCAGAGGATCAGGAGGGTTGGGGTGTATAATGTGTGTATATTCTCCCCCCCCCCAGTCTGAAAGATGACCCAGAGGATCAGGAGTGTTGGGGTGTATAATGTGTGTATATTCTCCCCCCCCCAGTCTGAAAGATGACTTAGAGGATCAGGAGTGTTGGGGTGTATAATGTGTGTATATTCTCTCCCCCCAGTCTGAAAGATGACGACCCAGAGTATCAGGAGTGTTGGGGTGTATAATGTGTGTATATTCTCCCCCCCCCCCAGTCTGAAAGATGACTTAGAGGATCAGGAGTGTTGGGGTGTATAATGTGTGTATATTCTCTCCCCCCAGTCTGAAAGATGACGACCCAGAGGATCAGGAGTGTTGGGGTGTATAATGTGTGTATATTCTCCCCCCCCCCCAGTCTGAAAGATGACGACCCAGAGGATCAGGAGTGTTGGGGTGTATAATGTGTGTATATTCTCTCCCCCCAGTCTGAAAGATAACGACCCAGAGGATCAGGAGTGTTGGGGTGTATAATGTGTGTATATTCTCTCCCCCCAGTCTGAAAGATAACGACCCAGAGCATCAGGAGTGTTGGGGTGTATAATGTGTGTATATTCTCTCCCCCCAGTCTGAAAGATGACGACCCAGAGTATCAGGAGTGTTGGGGTGTATAATGTGTGTATATTCTCTCCCCCCAGTCTGAAAGATAACGACCCAGAGGATCAGGAGTGTTGGGGTGTATAATGTGTGTATATTCTCCCCCCCCCCCAGTCTGAAAGATGACTTAGAGGATCAGGAGTGTTGGGGTGTATAATGTGTGTATATTCTCTCCCCCCAGTCTGAAAGATGACGACCCAGAGGATCAGGAGTGTTGGGGTGTATAATGTGTGTATATTCTCTCCCCCCAGTCTGAAAGATGACGACCCAGAGGATCAGGAGTGTTGGGGTGTATAATGTGTGTATATTCTCCCCCCCCCAGTCTGAAAGATGACTTAGAGGTTCAGGAGTGTTGGGGTGTATAATGTGTGTATATTCTCCCCCCCCCCAGTCTGAAAGATGACTTAGAGGATCAGGAGTGTTGGGGTGTATAATGTGTGTATATTCTCTCCCCCCAGTCTGAAAGATGACTTAGAGGATCAGGAGTGTTGGGGTGTATAATGTGTGTATATTCTCTCCCCCCCCCCAGTCTGAAAGATGACGACCCAGAGGATCAGGAGTGTTGGGGTGTATAATGTGTGTATATTCTCTCCCCCCCCAGTCTGAAAGATAACGACCCAGAGGATCAGGAGTGTTGGGGTGTATAATGTGTGTATATTCTCTCCCCCCAGTCTGAAAGATGACGACCCAGAGGATCAGGAGTGTTGGGGTGTATAATGTGTGTATATTCTCCCCCCCCCCAGTCTGAAAGATGACTTAGAGGATCAGGAGTGTTGGGGTGTATAATGTGTGTATATTCTCTCCCCCCAGTCTGAAAGATGACGACCCAGAGTATCAGGAGTGTTGGGGTGTATAATGTGTGTATATTCTCCCCCCCCCCAGTCTGAAAGATGACTTAGAGGATCAGGAGTGTTGGGGTGTATAATGTGTGTATATTCTCTCCCCCCAGTCTGAAAGATGACTTAGAGGATCAGGAGTGTTGGGGTGTATAATGTGTGTATATTCTCTCCCCCCCCCAGTCTGAAAGATGACTTAGAGGATCAGGAGGGTTGGGGTGTATAATGTGTGTATATTCTCTCCCCCCAGTCTGAAAGATGACTTAGAGGATCAGGAGTGTTGGGGTGTATAATGTGTGTATATTCTCTCCCCCCAGTCTGAAAGATGACGACCCAGAGGATCAGGAGGGTTGGGGTGTATAATGTGTGTATATTCTCTCCCCCCCCCCAGTCTGAAAGATGACTTAGAGGATCAGGAGTGTTGGGGTGTATAATGTGTGTATATTCTCTCCCCCCAGTCTGAAAGATGACGACCCAGAGGATCAGGAGGGTTGGGGTGTATAATGTGTGTATATTCTCCCCCCCCCCCAGTCTGAAAGATGACGACCCAGAGGATCAGGAGTGTTGGGGTGTATAATGTGTGTATATTCTCCCCCCCCCCAGTCTGAAAGATGACTTAGAGGATCAGGAGTGTTGGGGTGTATAATGTGTGTATATTCTCTCCCCCCAGTCTGAAAGATGACGACCCAGAGGATCAGGAGTGTTGGGGTGTATAATGTGTGTATATTCTCCCCCCCCCCAGTCTGAAAGATGACGACCCAGAGGATCAGGAGTGTTGGGGTGTATAATGTGTGTATATTCTCTCCCCCCAGTCTGAAAGATAACGACCCAGAGGATCAGGAGTGTTGGGGTGTATAATGTGTGTATATTCTCTCCCCCCAGTCTGAAAGATGACGACCCAGAGTATCAGGAGTGTTGGGGTGTATAATGTGTGTATATTCTCTCCCCCCAGTCTGAAAGATAACGACCCAGAGGATCAGGAGTGTTGGGGTGTATAATGTGTGTATATTCTCCCCCCCCCCCAGTCTGAAAGATGACTTAGAGGATCAGGAGTGTTGGGGTGTATAATGTGTGTATATTCTCTCCCCCCCCCAGTCTGAAAGATGACTTAGAGGATCAGGAGTGTTGGGGTGTATAATGTGTGTATATTCTCCCCCCCAGTCTGAAAGATGACTTAGAGGATCAGGAGTGTTGGGGTGTATAATGTGTGTATATTCTCTCCCCCCAGTCTGAAAGATGACGACCCAGAGGATCAGGAGGGTTGGGGTGTATAATGTGTGTATATTCTCCCCCCCCCCCAGTCTGAAAGATGACTTAGAGGATCAGGAGTGTTGGGGTGTATAATGTGTGTATATTCTCTCCCCCCCCAGTCTGAAAGATGACGACCCAGAGGATCAGGAGGGTTGGGGTGTATAATGTGTGTATATTCTCCCCCCCCCCCAGTCTGAAAGATGACTTAGAGGATCAGGAGTGTTGGGGTGTATAATGTGTGTATATTCTCCCCCCCCCCCCAGTCTGAAAGATGACTTAGAGGATCAGGAGTGTTGGGGTGTATAATGTGTGTATATTCTCTCCCCCCAGTCTGAAAGATGACGACCCAGAGTATCAGGAGTGTTGGGGTGTATAATGTGTGTATATTCTCTCCCCCCCCAGTCTGAAAGATGACTTAGAGGATCAGGAGTGTTGGGGTGTATAATGTGTGTATATTCTCCCCCCCCCCCAGTCTGAAAGATGACGACCCAGAGTATCAGGAGTGTTGGGGTGTATAATGTGTGTATATTCTCCCCCCCCCCCCAGTCTGAAAGATGACTTAGAGGATCAGGAGTGTTGGGGTGTATAATGTGTGTATATTCTCTCCCCCCCCCAGTCTGAAAGATGACGACCCAGAGTATCAGGAGTGTTGGGGTGTATAATGTGTGTATATTCTCTCCCCCCAGTCTGAAAGATGACGACCCAGAGTATCAGGAGTGTTGGGGTGTATAATGTGTGTATATTCTCCCCCCCCCCCAGTCTGAAAGATGACTTAGAGGTTCAGGAGTGTTGGGGTGTATAATGTGTGTATATTCTCCCCCCCCAGTCTGAAAGATGACTTAGAGGATCAGGAGTGTTGGGGTGTATAATGTGTGTATATTCTCCCCCCCCCCAGTCTGAAAGATGACTTAGAGGATCAGGAGTGTTGGGGTGTATAATGTGTGTATATTCTCCCCCCCCCCCAGTCTGAAAGATGACTTAGAGGATCAGGAGTGTTTGGGTGTATAATGTGTGTATATTCTCTCCCCCCAGTCTGAAAGATGACGACCCAGAGGATCAGGAGTGTTGGGGTGTATAATGTGTGTATATTCTCTCCCCCCCCCAGTCTGAAAGATGACGACCCAGAGTATCAGGAGTGTTGGGGTGTATAATGTGTGTATATTCTCCCCCCCCCCAGTCTGAAAGATGACTTAGAGGATCAGGAGTGTTGGGGTGTATAATGTGTGTATATTCTCTCCCCCCCCAGTCTGAAAGATGACGACCCAGAGTATCAGGAGTGTTGGGGTGTATAATGTGTGTATATTCTCTCCCCCCCAGTCTGAAAGATGACGACCCAGAGGATCAGGAGTGTTGGGGTGTATAATGTGTGTATATTCTCTCCCCCCAGTCTGAAAGATGACGACCCAGAGGATCAGGAGTGTTGGGGTGTATAATGTGTGTATATTCTCCCCCCCCCCCCCTAGTCTGAAAGATGACTTAGAGGATCAGGAGTGTTGGGGTGTATAATGTGTGTATATTCT
This sequence comes from Salvelinus alpinus, assembly GCF_045679555.1. NCBI lineage: Eukaryota > Metazoa > Chordata > Actinopteri > Salmoniformes > Salmonidae > Salvelinus > Salvelinus alpinus. Next base: position 74,548,680 of record NC_092096.1, read on the forward strand.
CTCCCCCCAGTCTGAAAGATGACGACCCAGAGGATCAGGAGGGTTGGGGTGTATAATGTGTGTATATTCTCTCCCCCCCCAGTCTGAAAGATGACGACCCAGAGGATCAGGAGGGTTGGGGTGTATAATGTGTGTATATTCTCTCCCCCCCCCCCAGTCTGAAAGATGACGACCTAGAGGATCAGGATGAGACAGTCTGTAACCGGGAGGAAGACGGCTCCATCAACAACAACCGACGCAAGGTACGCAAAACACACCAGACACATACACAGTGAATCCCCTCCCAAAACCCTAATCTCTATCAACTCCGTTGTCACGTGTTGTGATGAATCTGAGGGTGACTCAACCTAACTCAGCCACGTAGGCACGGATGGTGCCACCCAATCAGATTGAGCAAAAACTTTTAAAATATATTTTATTTAATGCTCTCTACTTGTCAGTGTTCCAAACGGGACATTGTATTTTTATCTAAACATGCAAACACCAGAGAGAATTCAAGCAGTGAACTGGAATGACATTCACTCTCATGGGATGGGTTGCCAAAAATAACTGAAAGCCACACCCCCAATAGGCCTTCAATATGACTCCATTGAAGCATGTCACTGTGCTTCTATGGCTATATGTACCATGCCACTGCCTATTTCATTTGTTCATTTAACAAACAAGACAGCTCATCATCCAGTGCCTTTATCACAGTCAACACCTATGTTTTACCTTTTTAATTAGCTTTAAAACTGCACATTTTCCTCTGCTCTATGGCAAAATGTGTACAATGGCATATTTTCTGTAGAATTGCAGGAAGTTATTATTTTTTGTTGCCTACCCAGCATTCTGCAGGTCCGCCAACACATCACTGGCTACGCTACTGCAGTGTTTGTTTTTGCAGGATATTGGGAGCCATTCTGAGTTTCAGCAGACAGCGTAGCACTAGCCTCCTCCGTCTGAGTAGGATCATCTCACCATTCACAATGACTTTTACTACAAAACTCAAACTTTCATAAAATACATTTTTCCATGATAAATGAAGGGTTAGTCTCCAACCATGTCAATCTTTTTCATCTCATTGTATGTATTTTTGCTAATCCAACTTCCAAAATATGCTCATTGCCAACAACAGTCTATTTGGAAGACTTATAATATACCACATCCTTAAATATGATAATATCCAAGCGTAACTCTAAATTCTAGAACTAGACTGGCATCGCTGACAGACTTGACCAGGTAGGAACAAATGGGGTTCAACCCCGTCCGTTGGCCTCCGCAACTCCTCTCTCGTCTCTAACATGTAGGCTCACTTTTTGTGAACAGTCCCATCACAAGTCAGACTGTTGAATAAAAACTTACTTTGAACATACTTTACCATTTGTCTGCTGTTATTGTCCATATGTAGGAGATAATCTGAGACAACATATCCACATTGTGGTGTTCTAAACCCCACTTTCAGTACGCTGGCCTGTGTGTGTAGGGGCCTGTGTGTGTAGGGGCCTGTGTGTGTAGGGGCCTGTGTGTGTGTAGGGGCCTGTGTGTGTGTAGGGGCCTGTGTGTGTGTAGGGGCCTGTGTGTGTGTAGGGGCCTGTGTGTGTGTAGGGGCCTGTGCGTGTGTAGGGGCCTGTGTGTGTGTAGGGGCCTGTGTGTGTGTAGGGGCCTGTGTGTGTGTAGGGGCCTGTGTGTGTGTAGGGGCCTGTGTGTGTGTGTGTAGGGGCCTGTGTGTGTGTGTAGGGGCCTGTGTGTGTGTGTAGGGGCCTGTGTGTGTGTGTAGGGGCCTGTGTGTGTGTGTAGGGGCCTGTGTGTGTGTGTAGGGGCCTGTGTGTGTGTAGGGGCCTGTGTGTGTGTGTGTGTGTAGGGGCCTGTGTGTGTGTGTGTAGGGGCCTGTGTGTGTAGGGGCCTGTGTGTGTAGGGGCCTGTGTGTGTAGGGGCCTGTGTGTGTAGGGGCCTGTGTGTGTGTGTGTGTGTAGGGGCCTGTGTGTGTAGCGGCCTGTGTGTGTGTGTAGCGGTGTGTGTGTGTGTAGGGGCCTGTGTGTGTGTGTAGGGGCCTGTGTGTGTAGCGGCCTGTGTGTGTAGCGGCCTGTGTGTGTGTGTGTAGCGGCCTGTGTGTGTAGCGGCCTGTGTGTGTAGGGGCCTGTGTGTGTAGGGGCCTGTGTGTGTGTAGGGGCCTGTGTGTGTAGGGGCCTGTGTGTGTGTAGCGGCCTGTGTGTGTGTAGCGGCCTGTGTGTGTGTAGCGGCCTGTGTGTGTGTAGCGGCCTGTGTGTGTGTAGCGGCCTGTGTGTGTGTAGCGGCCTGTGTGTGTGGCGGCCTGTGTGTGTGGCGGCCTGTGTGTGTGGCGGCCTGTGTGTGTGTGTGTGTGTGGCGGCCTGTGTGTGTGTGTGTGTGTGGCGGCCTGTGTGTGTGTGTGTGGCGGCCTGTGTGTGTGTGTGTAGCGGCCTGTGTGTGTGTGTGTAGCGGCCTGTGTGTGTGTGTGTGTATCGGCCTGTGTGTGTGTGTGTAGCGGCCTGTGTGTGTGTGTGTAGCGGCCTGTGTGTGTGTGTGTAGCGGCCTGTGTGTGTGTGTGTGGCGGCCTGTGTGTGTGTGTGTAGGCGGCCTGTGTGTGTGTGTGTAGGCGGCCTGTGTGTGTGTGTGTGTAGCGGCCTGTGTGTGTGTGTGTGTAGTGGCCTGTGTGTGTAGCGGCCTGTGTGTGTGTGTGTAGCGGCCTGTGTGTGTGTAGCGGCCTGTATTTCTGGATTGTATTTTGAATTCGCACGCGACTTGCACAATATGTCAAAAGTGGCCGAGTTTAACCGAAGCACAGACCAAAAACAGACCAAGCGTCACACAAATTTTACAAGCACTTCTGGCTGATTGCTTGGGAATACATTTTGGATGACATTCTGTTGTTTACGTATTGTGAATCACGTGAAATGCGTCGGGAGATTAAAAATGCAAGTGACAAACTACCGGCGACGCAAAAAGTTGGGTACACAACTCTGTCCTGTGGTTACCCTATTCACCTCCTCCTGTCAAAAAGACAACCAGTAAAATAAGAGTACTTAACATTTCATTAGACATTCTGGCTTGTACAGAATATTGCTTATTTTTTACAGGTACTTTCAGACTGATATCCATGGAGTAGCAATGGTGACTGATGTTTAGACAATCAGTCCATCTGCCTGTTCTCATGCTCTTTTCCTTCTAACTTGAACCCAAATGATTGAATCTCATTTTTCTCCTTGCAGATTAAACCTTTGTCACTGTTGTGACTAATGCCTCATACTGACTGTTGTGACTAATGCCTCATACTGACTGTTGTAACTAATGCCTCGTATACTGACTGTTGTAACTAATGCCTCGTATACTGACTGTTGCGACTAATGCCTCATACTGACTGTTGTGACTAATGCCTCATACTGACTGTTGCGACTAATGCCTCATACTGACTGTTGCGACTAATGCCTCGTATACTGACTGTTGTATCTAATGCCTCGTATACTGACTGTTGTGACTAATGCCTCATACCGACTGTTGTATCTAATGCCTCGTATACTGACTGTTGCGACTAATGCCTCGTATACTGACTGTTGCGACTAATGCCTCATACTGACTGTTGCGACTAATGCCTCATACCGACTGTTGTATCTAATGCCTCGTATACTGACTGTTGCGACTAATGCCTCGTATACTGACTGTTGCGACTAATGCCTCATACTGACTGTTGCGACTAATGCCTCATACTGACTGTTGCGACTAATGCCTCATACTGACTGTTGCGACTAATGCCTCGTATACTGACTGTTGTGACTAATGCCTCATACCGACTGTTGTATCTAATGCCTCATACTGTGTGTCAGACGGTGAGTCCTGCAGCAGGGGAACATCCTCTACAGTATAACTACACCTTGTGGTATTCTCGGAGGACTCCGTCCCGGCCCGCCAACACACAGAGTTATGAACAGAACATCAGACAGATCGGCACGGTCGCATCGGTCAGTACACACACCACTACACACATCATACACACACACCACTACACACACCACTACACACACCACACACACACACCACTACACACATCATACACACACACACCACTACACACATCACACACACACACCACTACACACATCATACACACACACCACTACACACATCACTACACACATCACACACACACACACACCACTACACACATCATATACACACACACACACACCACTAGCACGCATCATACACACACACACCACTAGCACGCATCAGCACACACACACCACTAGCACGCATCATACACACACACACCACTAGCACGCATCATACACACACACCACTAGCACGCATCATACACACACACCACTAGCACGCATCATACACACACACCACTAGCACGCATCATACACACACACCACTAGCACGCATCATATACACACACCACTAGCACGCATCATATACACACACCACTAGCACGCATCATATACACACACCACTAGCACGCATCATATACACACACCACTAGCACGCATCATATACACACACCACTAGCACGCATCATATACACACACCACTAGCACGCATCATATACACACACCACTAGCACGCATCATATACACACACCACTAGCACGCATCATATACACACACCACTAGCACGCATCATATACACACACCACTAGCACGCATCATATACACACACCACTAGCACGCATCATATACACACACCACTAGCACGCATCATATACACACACCACTAGCACGCATCATATACACACACCACTAGCACGCATCATATACACACACCACTAGCACGCATCATATACACACACCACTAGCACGCATCATATACACACACACACCACTAGCACGCATCATATACACACACACACCACTAGCACGCATCATATACACACACACACCACTAGCACGCATCATATACACACACACACCACTAGCACGCATCATATACACACACACACACCACTAGCACGCATCATATACACACACACACACCACTAGCACGCATCATATACACACACACACACCACTAGCACGCATCATATACACACACACACACCACTAGCACGCATCATATACACACACACACACCACTAGCACGCATCATATACACACACACACACCACTAGCACGCATCATATACACACACACACACCACTAGCACGCATCATATACACACACACACACCACTAGCACGCATCATATACACACACACACACCACTAGCACGCATCATATACACACACACACACCACTAGCACGCATCATATACACACACACACACCACTAGCACGCATCATATACACACACACACACCACTAGCACGCATCATATACACACACACACACCACTAGCACGCATCATATACACACACACACACCACTAGCACGCATCATATACACACACACACACCACTAGCACGCATCATATACACACACACACCACTAGCACGCATCATATACACACACACACACCACTAGCACGCATCATATACACACACACACACCACTAGCACGCATCATATACACACACACACACCACTAGCACGCATCATATACACACACACACACCACTAGCACGCATCATATACACACACACACACCACTAGCACGCATCATATACACACACACACACCACTAGCACGCATCATATACACACACACACACCACTAGCACGCATCATATACACACACACACACCACTAGCACGCATCATATACACACACACACACCACTAGCACGCATCATATACACACACACACACCACTAGCACGCATCATGTAGTTGATGTTATAATCTTGTGATTGGTTGATGTTATAGATGTTATAATCCTGTGATTGGTTGCTAGGTGGAGCAGTTCTGGAAGTTTTACAGTCACCTGGTGCGACCAGGAGATCTGACTGGCCACTCTGACTTCCACCTGTTTAAAGAGGGAATCAAACCCATGTGGGAGGTAACATGTGGATTATATTATTATATAGGTATAATGTGGGAGGTAACATGTGGATTATATTATTATTATATAGGTTTAATGTGGGAGGTAACATGTGGATTATATTATTATTATATAGGTTTAATGTGGGAGGTAACATGTGGATTATATTATTATTATATAGGTTTAATGTGGGAGGTAACATGTGGATTATATTATTATTATATAGGTATAATGTGGGAGGTAACATGTGGATTATATTATTATTATATAGGTATAATGTGGGAGGTAACATGTGGATTATATTATTATTATATAGGTATAATGTGGGAGGTAACATGTCGATTATATTATTATATAGGTATAATGTGGGCGGTAACATGTCGATTATATAGGTATAATGTGGGAGGTAACATGTGGATTATATTATTATTATATAGGTTTAATGTGGGAGGTAACATGTGGATTATATTATTATTATATAGGTTTAATGTGGGAGGTAACATGTGGATTATATTATTATTATATAGGTATAATGTGGGAGGTAACATGTGGATTATATTATTATTATATAGGTATAATGTGGGAGGTAACATGTGGATTATATTATTATTATATAGGTATAATGTGGGAGGTAACATGTCGATTATATTATTATATAGGTATAATGTGGGCGGTAACATGTCGATTATATAGGTATAATGTGGGAGGTAACATGTCGATTATATAGGTATAATGTGGGAGGTAACATGTCGATTATATAGGTATAATGTGGGAGGTAACATGTGGATTATATTATTATATAGGTTTAATGTGGGAGGTAACATGTATATACAGCGCATCCAAAGTATTCAGACCCCTTGAGTTTGTCCACATTTTGTTATGTTACAGCCTTATTCTATAATGGATTCAATGTATATATATTTTTTTTCAATCTACACACAAACCCCATAATGACAAAGCGAAAACAGGTTTTTAACAGACCCTTTGCTATGAGACTCTAAATTGAACTCAGGTGTATCTTGTTTCCATTGATCATCCTTGATGTTTCTACAACTTGATTGGAGTCCACCTGTGGTAAATTCAATTGATTGGACATGATTTGGAAAGGCACACACCTGTATATATCAGGTCCCACAGTTGAACGTGCATGTCAGAGCAAAAAACAGGCAATGAGGGATTGTCCGTAGAGCTCAGAGACATGATTGTGTCAAGGCACAGATCTGGGGAAGGGTACCAAAACATTTCTGCAGCATTGAAGGTCCCCAAGAACACAGTGGCCTCCATCCTTCTTAAATGGAAGAAGTTTGGAACCACCAAGACTCTTCCTACAGTTGGCCGACCGACCAAACTGAGCAATTGGGGGAGAAAGGCCTTGGTCACGATGGTCACTGACAGAGCTTCAGAGTTCCTCTGTGGAGATGTGAGAACCTTCCAGAAGGACAACCATCTCTGCAGCACTCCACCAATCAGGCCTTTATAGTAGTGACCAGACAGAAGCCACTCCTCAGTAAAAGGCACATGACAGCCCGCTTGGAGTTTGCCAGAAAAGCACCTAAAGGACACGGACCATGAGAAACAAGATTCTCTGGTCTGATGAAACCAAGCTTGAACTCTTTGGCCTGAATACCCTAAGCACACAGCCAAGAAAATGCAGGAGTGGCTTTGGGACAAGTCTCTGAATGCTCTCTAGTGGCCCAGCCAGAGCCCGGACTTGAACCCGATCGAACATCTCTGGCGAGACCTGAAAATAGCTGTGCAGCGACGCTCCCCATCCAACCTGACAGAGCTTGAGAGGATCTGCAGAGAAGAATGGGAGAAACTCCCCAAATACAGGTGCGCTTGTAGCGTTGTACCAAAGACTCCAGGCTGTAATCGCTGCCAAAGGTGCTTCAAAGTACTGAGTAAAGGGTCTGAATACTTATGTCAATGTGATATTTCAGTTTTATTTTTAATAAATTAGGAGAAATGTCTAAACCTGTTTTTGTATTGTGTGTAGATTGAGGGGGGAAACAATTTAATCCATTTTAGAATAAAGCTGTAACCTACACACTACCCCATAATGACAAAGGGTTAGGGCAAAAACAGGTTAGGGTTAGGGAAAAAACAGTTTTTTAGACATTTTTGCAATGATTTAAAAAATAAACAAAAATGTAACATTTACATAAGTATTCAGACCCTTTACTCAGTACTTTGAAGAACCAGCGATTACAAACTTGAATCTTCATGGGTATGATCAGTGGTTTAAACTACCCCAAACAACTACTTAAGTACAGATACCTTAAAGTACTACTTATCAGACTACAAACCATTACAGACAACAAGGGAAGCACAGCCGAGAGCTGCCCAGTGACACGAGCCTACCAAGCGAGCTAAACTACTTTTATGCTCGCTTCGAGGCAAATAACACTGAAACATGCATGAGAGCACTAGCTTATTCCAGAAGACTGTGTGATCACGCTCTCCACAGCCGATGTAAGACCTAAATAGGTCGTCATTCACAATGCCGCAGGGCCCGACAGATTACCAGGACGTGTACTGCGATGCGAGCATGTGCTGACCAACTGGCAAGTGTCTTCACTGACATTTTCAACCTCTCCCTGTCAGTCTGTAATACCAATATATGTTTTAAGCAGACCACCATAGTCCCTGTGACCAAGAACACTAAGGCAACCTGCCTAAATGACTACAGACCCGTAACACTCGCGTCCGTAGCCATGAAGTGCTTTGAAAGGCTGGTCATGGCTCACATCAACACCATTATCCCAGAAACCCTAGACCCACTCCAATTTGCATACTGCCCAAACAGATCCACAGATGATGCAATCTCTATTGCACTCCACACTGCCCTTTCCCACCTAGATATGTGAGAATGTTATTTATTGACTACAGCTCAGCGTTCAACACCATAGTGCCCACAAAGCTCATCACTAAGCTAAGGACCCTGGGACTAAACACCTCCCTCTGCAGCTGGATCCTGGACTTCCTGATGGGCCGCCCCCAGGTGGAAAGGGTAGGTAACAAAACATCCACCACGCTGATCCTCAACATGGGGGCCCCTCAGGGGTGCGTGCTCAGTCCCCTCCTGTACTCCCTGTTCACTCATGACTACATGGCCAGGCACGACTCCAACACCATTAAGTTTGCCGATGACACAACAGTGGTTGGCCTGATCACCGACAACGATGAAACAGCCTATAGGGAGAAGGTCAGAGACCTGGCCGTGTGGTGCCAGGACAACAACCTCTCCTTCAATGTGATCAAGACAAAGGATGTTTCTGGACTACAGGAAAAGGAGGACTGAGCACGCCCCCGTTCTCATCGACGGGGCTGTAGTGGAGCAGGTTGAGAGCTTCAAGTTCCATGGTGTCCACATCACCAACAAACTAACATGGTCCAAGCACACCAAGACAGTACTGAAGAGGGCATGACAAAACCTATTCCCCCTCAGGAGACTGAAAAGGTTTGGCATGGGTCCTCAGATCCTCAAAAGTTTCTACAGCTGCACAATCGAGAGCATCCTGACTGGTTGCATCACTGCCTGGTATGGCAACTGCTCGGCCTCCGACCACAAGGCACTACAGAGGGTAGTGCGAACGGCCCAGTACATCACTGGGGCCAAGCTTCCTGCCATCCAGGACCTCCATACCAGGCGGTGTCAGAGGAAGGGCCTAAAAATTGTCAGCCACCCTAGTCATAAACTGTTCTCGCTGCTACCGCACGGCAAACGATACCGGAGCACCAAGTCTAGGTCCAAGAGGCTTCTAAACAGCTTCTACCCCCGTGACATAAGACTCCTGAACACCTAATGAGTAATGAGATGGCTACCCAGACTACCCCCCCCCCCCTATTTTACACCGCTGCTTCTCTCTTGTTATCTATGCATAGTCACTTTAATAACTCTACCTACATGTACATATTACCTCAACTAACCGGTGCCCCCGCACATTGACTCTGTACCGGTACCCCCTGTATAGTCTCGCTATTGTTATATTATCATATTACTTTTTTGAAACTGCATTGTTGGTTAGGGGCTCGTAAGTCAGCATTTCACTGTGAGGTCTACTACACCTGTTGTATTCAGCATTTCACTGTAAGGTCTACTACACCTGTTGTATTCAGCATGTCACTGTAAGGTCTACTACACCTGTTGTATTCAGCATTTCACTGTAAGGTCTACTACACCTGTTGTATTCAGCATGTCACTGTAAGGTCTACTACACCTGTTGTATTCAGCATGTCACTGTAAGGTCTACTACACCTGTTGTATTCAGCATTTCACTGTAAGGTCTACTACACCTGTTGTATTCAGCATGTCACTGTAAGGTCTACTACACCTGTTGTATTCAGCATGTCACTGTAAGGTCTACTACACCTGTTGTATTCAGCATTTCACTGTAAGGTCTACTACACCTGTTGTATTCAGCATTTCACTGTAAGGTCTACTACACCTGTTGTATTCAGCATGTCACTGTAAGGTCTACTACACCTGTTGTATTCAGCATGTCACTGTAAGGTCTACTACACCTGTTGTATTCAGCATGTCACTGTAAGGTCTACTACACCTGTTGTATTCAGCATGTCACTGTAAGGTCTACCTACACCTGTTGTATTCAGCGCATGTGACTAATAAAATTACATTTACTTTACTGTTTATATTTTTGAAAATGTTTACTCCACTACATTCCTAAAGACAATGTACCTTTTACTCCATACATGGATGCACCTGAGCTCAATTTCGAGTGTCATAGCTATTGTGTGTAGATTGAGGATTTTTTATTTAATCAATTTTTGAATAAGGCTGTAACATAACAATGTGGAGAAGGGGTCTGAATACTTTCCAAAGGCGCTGTGTAAACTAAACCAGTAGAGATATAGGATGGATTGTAATTACTGTTCTACAACACTCTCTAGACAAATGGCTCCTATTCAATCTTTATCATTGTTGTCCTCAGAGACAGGCCCCCTTCCCCTCTGCCCAAAGACAATGCACATAGACCATTCCATCCAACCCATAAAACAATAATTACTACTTATAAACATATTAAACTGGCTCAAGTCAGTCTCCAACAGTATTCACTGTGTGTGATGTATGTAAGATGGTCAAGTCAGTCTCCAACAGTATTCACTGTGTGATGTATGTAAGATGGTCAAGTCAGTCTCCAGCAGTATTCACTGTGTGTGGTGTATGTAAGATGGTCAAGTCAGTCCATCAGCACGATCGCATCCCTTCCACTAAAACCATACCTCTTGGTATGTACAGTTTAAGTCAGAAGTTTACATACACTTAGGTTGGAGTCATTAAAACTCATTTTTCAACCACTCCACAAATTTCTTGATAACAAACTATAGTTTTGTCAAGTCGGTTAGAACATCTACTTTGTGCATGACACAAGTAATTTTTCCAACAATTGTTTACTGACAGATTATTTCACTTATAATTCACTGTATCACAATTCCAGTGGGTCGGAAGTTTACATACACTAAGTTGACTGTGCCTTTAAACCGCTTGGAAAATTCCAGAAAATTGTGTCATGGCTTTAGAAGCTTCTGATAGGCTAATTGACATCATTTGAGTCAATTGAATATGTATGAACTTTCCAATTTGTAAGTCGCTCTGGATAAGAGCGTCTGCTAAATGACTTAAAATGTAAATGTAATTGGAGGTGTACCTGTGGATTTATTTCAAGACCTACCTTCAAACTAAGTGCCTCTTTGCTTGACATCGTGGGAAAATCAAAAGAAATCAGCCAAGACCTCAGAAAAAATATTGTAGACCTCCCCAAGTCTGGTTCATCCTTGGGAGCAATTTCCAAACAACTGAAGGTACCACGTTCATCTGTACAAACAATAGTATGCAAGTATAAACACCATGGGACCACGCAGCCATCATACCGCTCAGGAAGGAGACGCGTTCTGTCTCCTAGAGATGAATGTGCGAAAAGTGCAAGGAAACAGGTACAAAAGTATCTATATCCACAGTAAAATGAGTCCTATATCGACATAACCTGAAAGGCCGCTCAGAAAGGAAGAAGCCACTGCTCCAAAACCACCATAAGAAAGCCTGACTGCGGTTTGCAACTGCACATGGGGACAAAGATCGTACTTTTTGGAGAAATGTCCTCTGGTCTGATGAAACAAAAATAGAACTGTTTGGCCATAATGACCATCGTTACGTTTGGAGGAAAAAGGGGGAGGCTTACAAGCCGAAGAACATCATCCCAACAGTGAAGCACGGTGGTGGCAGCATCATGTTGTGGGGGTGCTTTGCTGCAGGAGGGACTGGTGCACTTATAAATAGATGGCATCATGAGGAAGGAAAATTATGTTTATAAATGGAAGCAACATCTCAAGACATCAGTCAGGAAGTTAAAGCTTGGTCGCAAATGGGTCTTCCAAATGGACAATGACCACAAGCATACTTCCAAAGTTGTGGCAAAATGGCTTAAGGACAACAAAGTCAAGGTATTGGAGTGGCCATCACAAAGCCCTGACCTCAATCCCATAGAAAATGTGTGGGCAGAACTGAAAAAGTGTGTGCAAGCAAGAAGGCCTACAAACCTGACTCAGTTACACCAGCTCTGTCAGGAGGAATGGGACAAAATTCACCCAACTTATTGTGGGAAGCTTGTGGAAGGCTACCTGAAACGTTTGACCCAAGTTAAACAATTTAAAGGCAATGCTACCAAATACTAATTGAGTGTATGTAAACTTCTGACCCACTGAGAATGTGATGAAAGAAATAAAATCTGAAATAAATCATTCTCTCTACTATTATTCTGACATTTCACGTTCTTAAAATAAAGTGGTGATCCTAACTGACCTAAGACAGGGAATTTTTACTAAGATTAAATGTCAGGAATTGTGAAAAACTGAGTTTAAATGTATTTGGCTATGGTGTATGTAAACTTCCGACTTCAACTATCTTGTGTGTAACCCTCCAGGATGAAGCTAATAAGAACGGTGGGAAGTGGATCATCAGGCTGCGGAAAGGTCTGTAGTTTTTACTACTATTATTATTATTATTATTATTATTATTTGGCCGAGGCTGCGCAACCTGTTCGCTTTTTTTTCCCTCTAAACCTCCTTTTTAAAATGTTGACTTTGGGCAAAAACGCCAAAATAACAGCTTAACTGATCAGTGCTCCATATAGAGAATGATAGAAGCTTCTTGTGGCCACAGGTTGTTTTAGCAGCGCCATTGATGGCTTCCACCGTGCTTCTGCCATTTTAAAGTAGTCAACTGGGTTGGGATTCCTATGGGTTGTAGCATCAATGGAGCTGCCCAAGATGTCAGACGCCATGATGTCACAGATATAAAGATGAGTCCTCTATCTATCTATGATCTACCATCATACCAGGTCGTTTAATACTGAAACAAATTAAATGATTGATGAATAAAATATTTAGCTACCGAAGTGCCATTTCTTACCGATCTCTACAGCTTCCATCCAAAAACAAATCCTTTGAAATGACATCAACACATACTGGAGGAGTTACTGGCTAGCTACAGTGGCTAGCTTAGCTAACGAACTAGCTACATCACATCAACACATACTGGAGGAGTTACTGGCTAGCTACAGTGGCTAGCTTAGCTAACGAACTAGCTACATCACATCAACACATACTGGAGGAGTTACTGGCTAGCTACAGTGGCTAGCTTAGCTAACGAACTAGCTACATCACATCAACACATACTGGAGGAGTTACTGGCTAGCTACAGTGGCTAGCTTAGCTAATGAACTAGCTACGTCACATCAACACATACTGGAGGAGTTACTGGCTAGCTACAGTGGCTAACTTAGCTAACAAACTAGCTACATCACATCAACACATACTGGAGGAGTTACTGGCTAGCTACAGTGGCTAACTTAGCTAACGAACTAGCTACATCACATCAACACATACTGGAGGAGTTACTGGCTAGCTACAGTGGCTAGCTTAGCTAACGAACTAGCTACATCACATCAACACATACTGGAGGAGTTACTGGCTAGCTACAGTGGCTAGCTTAGCTAACGAACTAGCTACATCACATCAACACATACTGGAGGAGTTACTGGCTAGCTTAGCTAACGAACTAGCTACATCACATCAACACATACTGGAGGAGTTACTGGCTAGCTACAGTGGCTAGCTTAGCTAAGGAACTAGCTACATCACATCAACACATACTGGAGGAGTTACTGGCTAGCTACAGTGGCTAACTTAGCTAACGAACTAGCTACGTCACATCAACACATACTGGAGGAGTTACTGGCTAGCTACAGTGGCTAACTTAGCTAACGAACTAGCTACATCACATCAACACATACTGGAGGAGTTACTGGCTAGCTACAGTGGCCAGTCGTGGCGCGTGACCAGAATGACACATCAATGAACCACCAAAGGAACCACTCCCCATTTCTATAAAAAGAATTAGAAAGAGGCGGAGTTGGACCGTTTTTCGTGCCCAAAGTCTATCTTTAACATTCTAAACATCCCTTTAATGTTCAAAATGTCATTTTTAACGTTATAAATGTCACCTTTATTTAACTTGGCAAGTTAAGAACAAATTCTTATTTACAATGACTGCCTACACCGGCCAAACCAGGACGACGCTGGGCCAATTGTGCGCCGCCCTATGGGACTCCCAATCACGGCCGGTTGTGATACACCCTGGATTCGAACCAGGTTGTCTGTAGTGAATCCTCTAGCACTGAGATGTAGTGACTTAGACCGTTGCGCCACTCGGGAGACCAAAAATCCTTTTACCATTCTTAAACATCCTATTTGTGTTCTGTGCTCTTCTTTAAACCTGCATTTTAATATTGTTCTTATTGTATTGTTGTTGTTGACAGGTCTGGCCAGCAGGTAGAACATTATTCTGGCCATGTTGTTAATATTGTTGTTGTTGACAGGTCTGGCCAGCAGGTAGAACATTATTCTGGCCATGTTGTTAATATTGTTGTTGTTGACAGGTCTGGCCAGCAGGTAGAACATTATTCTGGCCATGTTGTTAATATTGTTGTTGTTGACAGGTCTGGCCAGCAGGTTCTGGGAGAACATTATTCTGGCCATGTTGGGAGAACAGTTCATGGTGGGAGAGGAGATCTGTGGAGTGGTGGTCTCTATACGCTTCCAGGTACACACACACACACACACACACACAGGCTGAATCTCTTGGGCTCTAAGCCCTTTATCGATTGGCCGCTTGCTGATAGTGATCACAAAGTTTTTTTGGGGCCAAAATGAGCATTGAGATGATGCCCACTTGTCATTATAAAAAAAAAAATGTAATTCATTTGCGAGCATTATCTCCCACGACTTGTCTTGTAACATGACTCTCTATGAAACACGGGCACTTGGGACCTGGGGCAAAGACAGAGGCATAGGCTACTCTGATAGGCAGTGAGCAAGTTGTACAAAATATGTGCAAGTACACTACCAGTCAAAAGTTTGGACACACCTACTCATTCCAGGGTTTTTCTTTATTTTTACTATTGTCTACATTGTAGAATAATAGTGAAGACATCAACGCTATGAAATAACACATATGGAATCATGTAGTAACCAAAAAAGTGTTAAACAAAGCAAAATATATTTGAGATTCTTCAAAGTAGACACCATTTGCCTTGATGACAGCTTTGCACACTCTTGAAATTCTCTCAACTAGCTTCATGAGGTAGTCACCTGGAATGCTTTTCAATTAACAGGTATGTCTTGTTACTTTGTGGAATTTCTTTCCTTGATGTGTTTGAGCCAATCAGTTGTGTTGTGACAGAACATAGCCTTATTTGGTAAAAGACCAAGTCCATATTATGGCAAGAACAGCTCAAATAAGCAAAGAGAAACGACAGTCCATCATTACTTTAAGACATGAAGGTCAGTCAATCCGGGAAATTTCAAGAACTTTGACAGTTTCTTCAAGTGCAGTCGCAAAAAACATCAAGCGCTATGATGAAACTGGCTCTCATGAAGACCGCCACAGGAAAGGAAGACTCAGAGTTACCTCTGCTGCAGAGGATAAGTTCAGTAGAGTTACCAGCCTCAGAAATTGCAGTCCAAATAAATGCTTCACAGAGTTAAAGTAACGGACACATCTCAACATCAACTGTTCAGAGGAGACTGTGTGAATCAGGCCTTCGTGGTCGAATTGCTGCAAAGAAGAGACTTGCTTGGGTCAAGAAACACGAGCAATAGACATTAGATGGTGGAAACCTGTCCTTTGATCTGATGAGTCCAAATTTGAGAGTTTTGGTTCCAACCGCCATGTCTTTGTGAGACGCAGAGTAGGTGAACGGATGATCTCCGCATGTGTGGTTCCCACCGTGAAGCTTGGTGGTGTGGGGGTGCTTTGCTGGTGACACTGTCTGTGATTGATTTAGAATTCAGGGCACATTTAACCAGCATGGCTACCACAGCATTCTGCAGCGATACGCCATCTGGTTTGGGCTTAGTCCCACTCATTTGTTTTTCAACAGGACAATGACCCAAAACACACCTCCATGCTGTATAAGGGCTATTTGACCAAGGAGAGTGATGGATTGCTAATGTAATGGGAATATGAAGAGGCTGGCTCAGGCTTACAGCTAGCTAGCAAGCTAATGTAATGGTAATATGAAGTGGCTGGCTCAGGCTTACAGCTAGCTAGCAAGCTAATGTAATGGGAATATGAAGTGGCTGGCTCAGGCTTACAGCTAGCTAGCAAGCTAATGTAATGGACACGTTTTCGTGTACATTAATCAGAAATACAGCTCATTCAAGCACTAAACTCCTTAGCTAGATGAAAAATTGGGTGACTAAGACCTCGGCAACTTGTTTTCTGTTGACTTATTTTACTATTTTTGAGGGCAAAGTAGATGTGACTAATTGAGGTGCTGAAATTGTTTGAACTTGCTGCCAAGGGTACGAAGTTGGCAAAGGATTCCCACTCGATGAAGAGGCTTCCAAAGGTTGCAGTGGAGCCCTCGATGACTAGCATTTGAGATTGACTGAACGCGCATATCGAGTGTTCAAAGTGTTCGGTTTGAGATTCAGCCTCACTCGTGTGTGTGTGTGTGTGTGTGTGTGTGTGTGTGTGTGTGTGTCTAGGAAGACATCCTGTCTATATGGAATAAGACGGCCAGCGATCAGGTGACGACGTCTCGAATCCGAGACACTCTTCGACGCGTCCTGAACCTCCCTCCCAACACCATCATGGAGTACAAGACACACAACGACAGCCTCAAGTACGATTCACACACACACACTCCCACCTAACACCATCGTGGACACACAACGACAGCCTCAAGTACGATTCTCACACACACACACACACACTCCCACCTAACACCATCGTGGACACACAACGACAGCCTCAAGTACGATTCACACACACACTCCCACCTAACACCATCGTGGACACACAACGACAGCCTCAAGTACGATTCACACACACACACTCCCACCTAACACCATCATGGACACACAACGACAGCCTCAAGTACGATACTCCCACCTAACACCATCGTGGACACACAACGACAGCCTCAAGTACGATTCACACACACACACACACACACACTCCCACCATCGTGTACACACGACCACTCACTGTGTTGTCTCTATAGATAATTCAGACTTCTTTTTTATTGATCTGTGTTTTCTTTTTAGGGATAATTCCAGCTTCCGCAACACAAAGATCACCCTGTGAAGAGAGACGGAGGAGGAAGAGAGGCAAACCACCTGGCCATTTCTCCTGAAGTTATAACTGTTTCCTCATGGACGATAACATGACTCTGTCGCACTCTTTCTGTCTCCTCTCTCCCGACATCTCTCTCTCTTCCCCCCACCCCCCTGGCATCTCTCTCTCTTCCCCCCCACTCCCCCGGACTCTTTCTCTCTCTCCAGGGTTTACAATACTTGAATTGGCTTCTGAAATGGAACACCTTGAAAATCTGACATTTTCTCAAGTTGGTACTTGAATTAAAATGAAAGGAGAACAGAAAATGATCAAATATGTTTATGAAAAATGTATTGGTCTTGTATTCTACCCAGTTTTATTTCCTCACGTTCTGGTTGCCAGGTGTGATCACTCATTCCACCCACTCAGCCAGGCAGGTCCAAAACTGACTGATTAGGTGCCGCCAAACGTCACATCGATAGCTAAAAGGCAGGGCATGTAGATTTAAGCCTACCTGTTGTGAGTATGGAACATTTCTGGGATCTTTTATTTCAGCTCATGAAACATTCACATGGGTGAATTGACCCTGAAGAGCGACATGAAGCGGGAGAGACAACTCTGCATCCTGTGCCGGTGCCAGTTCTACATTGTGACGTTTTCTCTGCAATGAGAGAACTTGAGATATTCAATTTGATCAAGCGGTAGCCAGGCTCCTGGCGTTCTGTTGGCTGCTCACAGCCCACCCAGCGACTCTAAACCTGCCAGTCGGAAGCGTGATGCTTTTCCGTAGAATTCGTAAGATTCCCAAATGTGCAATAAAAATACAATAGTCATTAATACTCAAATGACATCATCAGTACTGACTTACGATTCATGTATATAATAAAGCAACGTATTAACTTGTAAGGTAGTGATGAATAATATACAGTAATATACTGTTTTTTCCCATCAAGGTTGCGGCGATATACTGTCATCTGGTGGCAACTAGAAACAATCACATTTTATTGGTCACATACACATGGTTAATATTACAAATTGATGGTCCTTGAAAATAAATATTAGTGCTTGAAAAAGTACTTAAGTCCTTGAATTTGACTTGCCACTGTCTGTATGAACCCTGTTTCTCTTGCCACTGTCTGTATGAACCCTGTTTCTCTTGCCACTGTCTGTATGAACCCTGTTTCTCTTGCCACTGTCTGTATGAACCCTGTTTCTCATGCCACTGTCTGTATGAACCCTGTTTCTCATGCCACTGTCTGTATGAACCCTGTTTCTCTTGCCACTGTCTGTATGAACCCTGTTTCTCTTGCCACTGTCTGTATGAACCCTGTTTCTCTTGCCACTGTCTGTATGAACCCTGTTTCTCTTGCCACTGTCTGTATGAACCCTGTTTCTCTTGCCACTGTCTGTATGAACCCTGTTTCTCTTGCCACTGTCTGTATGAACCCTGTTTCTCTTGCCACTGTCTGTATGAACCCTGTTTCTCTTGCCTCTGTCTGTATGAACCCTGTTTCTCTTGCCTCTGTCTGTATGAACCCTGTTTCTCTTGCCACTGTCTGTATGAACCCTGTTTCTCTTGCCACTGTCTGTATGAACCCTGTTTCTCTTGCCACTGTATGAACCCTGTTTCTCTTGCCTCTTGCATTTCTGAGAGTGTTTCACTGCGGAGATGGAGTAGTGCGTTGCTATGGAAACTAGTGTGATACTATGGAGACGAGAGAGTCCTCTTTTTGCAACTTGTCCCCGAGTTGCACAACAGGCCAGTGGGACCAACTCTGTGTGTGTGATGGTGTTAATGTTCCCATGACTACAGAAATAAATGTGTTTTTAGTATCCTGTCTGACTACTTCATAATTACATTAACTCTAATCTTGATAAAACATGTTGAATACCCGTGACCTGTGGGAATGCTTACTGAATTATCATAATAAATTTACGTGATAAACTCTGAGCAGTTGTTTTTCGCTCTTTACAAGACCCGGAAAGATAGAAAGTGACGACATTACAGCCCTTGTCTTTTTGGAAATTGAACTCCTCCTACTGCTGGCAGTATTATTAGAACCCCCCCCCCCCCCCCCCACACGTCTGTGAGAACCATTAGCACAGGCAAGTCTGTTTAGGCATAGCCAACAGGGTATGGACCTTAGCCAGCAGGGCATGGACCTTAGCCAACAGGGAATGGACCTTAGCCAGCAGGGCATGGACCTTAGCCAACAGGGTATGGACCTTAGCCAGCAGGGCATGGACCTTAGCCAGCAGGGTATGGACCTTAGCCAGCAGGGCATGGACCTTAGCCAGCAGGGCATGGACCTTAGCCAACAGGGCATGGACCTTAGCCAGCAGGGCATGGACCTTAGCCAGCAGGGAATGGACCTTAGCCAACAGGGAATGGACCTTAGCCAGCAGGGAATGGACCTTAGCCAGCAGGGAATGGACCTTAGCCAGCAGGGTATGGACCTTAGCCAGCAGGGCATGGACATTAGCCAGCAGGGCAAAGACATTAGCCAACAGGGCATGGACATTAGCCAACAGGGCATGGACATTAGCCAACAGGGCATGGACATTAGCCAACAGGGTATGGACCTTAGCCAACAGGGTATGGACCTTAGCCAGCAGGGCATGGAACTGTTCCAAGGAGACTGCGTGAATCAGGCCTTCACGGTTGAATTTCTGCAAAGAAACCACTGCTAATGGACACCTATAAGAAGAAGAGACTTGTTTGGGCCAAGAAACACGAGCAATGGACATTAGACTGGTGGAAATCTGTCCTTTGCTCTGATGAATCCAAATTTGAGATGTCTTTGTGAGACTCGGAGTAGTTTAATAGATGATCTCTGCATGTGTGGTTCCCATCGTGAAGCATGGAGGAGGAGGTGTGGGGGTGCTTTGCTGGTGACACTGTCAGTGATTTATTTAGAATTCAAGGCACGCTTAACCAGCATGGCTACCACAGCATTCTGCAGAGAATGCCATCCCATCTGGTTTGGGCTTAGTGGGACTATCATTTGTTTTTCAACAGGACAATAGCACAACACACCTCCAGACTGTGTAAGGGCTATTTGACCAAGAAGGAGAGCGATGCAGTGCTGCATCAGATGACCTGGCCTCCACAATCACCCAACCTCAACCCAATTGAGATGGTTTGAGATGAGTTGGACCGTAGAGTGAAGGAAAAGCAGCCAACAAGTGCTCAGCATATGTGGGATCTCCTTCAAGACTGTTGGAAAAGCATTCCAGGTGAAACTGGTTGAGAGAATGCCAAGGGTGTGCAAATCTGTCATCAAGGCAAAGGGTGGCTACTTTGAAGAATCTTAAATATAAAATATATTTTGATTTGTTTAACACTTTTTAGGTTACTAAATGATTACATATGTATTATTTCACTAATATTCTACAATGTAGAAAATAGTAAAAAAATAAATAAAATAAACTTGACTGAGTAGGTGTGTCCAAACTTTTGACTGGTACTGTATATATATATATTTTACACATATTTAACCCCTTTTTAGGGTCGTCACAAAACTTCAGACTTCCATTTGTTTTTTTAAACCGAAACCGGTTACATTAAGAGGAGTCCTGTGACACTTTTAGGGGCGAACACCATCATGTTTGTGAGAGTCTCTCCTTTCTATAAAGTGGTCATAATAGTTGGTAAGTCAAACCGTTCAGACGCTACAGATGTTTACGTGCTTCACAGTTCAGGGGCAGCGCTCTCTGGTTCTCCTCCTCACCCCTCCGATGCGGAAGTGCAACACTGGCAGATGTGGAGTCAAATCAAGTCAAATGCTATTGGTCACATACACGTGTTCAGCAGATGTTATTGGTCACATACACGTGTTCAGCTGATTTATTGGTCACATACACGTGTTCAGCAGATGTTATTGGTCGCATACACGTGTTCAGCAGATGTTATTGGTCACATACACGTGTTCAGCAGATTTATTGCAGGTGTAGCGAAATGCTTGTATTGAGATGCATCCAATGCAAAAAAAAACATCTCTGGCTGATATAAACTGGTATTTCTAGCTGATATAAACTGGTATCTCTGGCTGATATAAACTGGTATCTCTGGCTGATATAAACTGGTATCTCTGGCTGATATAAACTGGTATCTCTAGCTGATATAAACTGGTATTTCTAGCTGATATAAACTGGTATCTCTGGCTGATATAAACTGGTATCTCTGGCTGATATAAACTGGTATCTCTGGCTGATATAAACTGGTATCTCTAGCTGATATAAACTGGTATCTCTAGCTGATATAAACTGGTATCTCTAGCTGATATAAACTGGTATTTCTAGCTGATATAAACTGGTATCTCTGGCTGATATAAACTGGTATCTCTAGCTGACATAAACTGGTATCTCTAGCTGATATAAACTGGTATTTCTAGCTGATATAAACTGGTATCTCTGGCTGATATAAACTGGTATCTCTAGCTGACATAAACTGGTATCTCTGGCTGATATAAACTGGTATCTCTAGCTGAAATAAACTGGTATCTCTGGCTGATATAAACTGGTATCTCTTGCTGATATAAACTGGTATCTCTGGCTGATATAAACTGGTATCTCTGGCTGATATAAACTGGTATCTCTGGCTGATATAAACTGGTATCTCTTGCTGATATAAACTGGGATCTCTGGCTGATATAAACTGGTATTTCTAGCTGATATAAACTGGTATTTCTAGCTGACATAAACTGGTATCTCTGGCTGATATAAACTGGTATCTCTGGCTGATATAAACTGGTATCTCTAGCTGATATAAACTGGTATTTCTAGCTGATATAAACTGGTATTTCTAGCTGATATAAACTGGTATTTCTAGCTGATATAAACTGGTATTTCTAGCTGATATAAACTGGTATCTCTAGCTGATATAAACTGGTATTTCTAGCTGATATAAACTGGTATTTCTAGCTGATATAAACTGGTATTTCTAGCTTAAACTGACAGACTTTGATGTTTGTTGTTATGCAACTAAAAAGGCGCTGCATGGTCAATCTGACTTTACGGTGATTTGGCCTCTGCAGAAGTCAGGGCGTTCATACTTCTTGCGCTTCGCGGAGCAGAGAACAGCTGTTGTGAAGAAAGTTCAAACCTCAAGGAAGTGAGTTTGTATTCATACAGAACCAATCGCCCCCACGTACTGTCAACCAATCATGTCCATGTGGAGCTATACGGAGCCCTCCACATTGTTACAATGTGGGACAGTTTGTTATGGTTAGGGACAGTGTGTTATGGTTAGGGACAGTGTGTTATGGTTGGGGACAGTGTGTTATGGTTAGGGACAGTGTGTTAGGGACAGTGTGTTATGGTTGGGGACAGTGTGTTATGGTTGGGGACAGTGTGTTATGGTTGGGGACAGTGTGTTATGGTTAGGGACAGTGTGTTATGGTTGGGGACAGTGTGTTATGGTTGGGGACAGTGTGTTATGGTTAGGGACAGTGTGTTATGGTTAGGGACAGTGTGTTATGGTTGGGGACAGTGTGTTATGGTTGGGGACAGTGTGTTATGGTTGGGGACAGTGTGTTATGGTTGGGGACAGTGTGTTATGGTTGGGGACAGTGTGTTATGGTTGGGGACAGTGTGTTATGGTTAGGGACAGTGTGTTATGGTTAGGGACAGTGTGTTATGGTTAGGGACAGTGTGTTATGGTTAGGGACAGTGTGTTATGGTTGGGGACAGTGTGTTATGGTTGGGGACAGTGTGTTATGGTTGGGGACAGTGTGTTATGGTTAGGGACAGTGTGTTATGGTTAGGGACAGTGTGTTATGGTTGGGGACAGTGTGTTATGGTTGGGGACAGTGTGTTATGGTTAGGGACAGTGTGTTATGGTTAGGGACAGTGTGTTATGGTTGGGGACAGTGTGTTATGGTTAGGGACAGTGTGTTATGGTTGGGGACAGTGTGTTATGGTTAGGGACAGTGTGTGGACACAGAATTAAATGTGTGTGTGTGTGTAATGTGTGGTGTGTATTGTGTGTGTGTGTGTGGTGTGTGTAATGTGTGGTGAGTAATGTCCCGTGTGGCTCAGTTGGTAGAGCATGGCGCTTGCAACGCCAGGGTTGTGGGTTCATTCCCCACGGGGGGACCAGGATGAATATGTATGAACTTTCCAATTTGTAAGTCGCTCTGGATAAGAGCGTCTGCTAAATGACTTAAATGTAAATGTAAATGTAATGTGTGTGTGTTGTGTGTGTAATGTGTGGTGTGTATGGTGTGTGGTGAGTAATGTGTTTGTGTTGTGTGTGTAATGTGTGGTGAGTAATGTGTGTGTATTGTGTGTGTGTGTGTGTGTGTGTGTGTGTGTGTGTGTGTGTGTGTGTGTGTGTGTGTGTGTGTGTGTGTGTGTGTGTGTGTGTGTGTGTGTGTGTGTGTGTGTGTGTGTGTGTGTGTGTGTGTGTGTGTGTGGTGTGTAATGATACAAGTGTGACAAAGCATAAGTGTATTTGTGTAAATATGATGTAGGGTCTTTTTGGAGCGACATGAAGTCAATATCCAATCAGCTATCAGGCAGCTTTCCTCTCAGACATATCTCCTTCCTGTCTGTCATTCACAGAGAGAACACTGGTCTGCACACACACACACACACACACACACACACACACACACACACAGCACACATACACACAATACACTACACACACACATACACAGCACACATACACACAATACACTACACACACACACACACACACACACACCACACCACACACACATACACACACACACACACACAGCACACATACACAGCACACATACACACAATACACTACACACACACACAGCACACATACACACAATACACTACACACACACACACAGCACACACACATACACACAATACACTACACACACACACACACACACAGCACACACACATACACAGCACACACACATACACACAATACACTACACACACACACACACACAGCACACATACACACAATACACTAGACACACACAGCACACATACACACAATACACTACACACACACACACACACACACACACACACACACACACACACACATACACAGCACACACACATACACAGCACACATACACACAATACACTACACACACACAGCACACACACAGACACACACACATACACAGCACACACACATACAGACTCACACACAGACATACACACAATACACAGCACACACACATACACAGCACACACACGTACACACAATACACAGCACACACACATACACACAATACACAGCACACACACAGCACACACACGGCATTCACACAGAAACACACACACACACAGACACACACACACACACACACAGACAGTTGGGTATATCTTCCGCCGGCTATAGTGTTAGTGTCAAACTCTGGACCAGCTGCAGATTGAAGACTAAGGAGGAGCAACACGGTAAATCTCTGTTATAAATGACCTGCTAATATGGTAGTAACATTACTCTCTGTTATAAATAACCTGCTAATATGGTAGAAACACATTACTCTCTGTTATAAATAACCTGCTAATATGGTAGAAACATTAATCTCTGTTATAAATAACCTGCTAATATGGTAGAAACACATTACTCTCTGTTATAAATAACCTGCTAATACGGTAGACACATTACTCTCTGTTATAAATAACCTGCTAATATGGTAGAAACATTAATCTCTGTTATAAATAACCTGCTAATATGGTAGAAACATTACTCTCTGTTATAAATAACCTGATAATATGGTAGACACATTAATCTCTGTTATAAATGACCTGCTAATATGGTAGAAACATTAATCTCTGTTATAAATTACCTGCTAATATGGTAGAAACATTAATCTCTGTTATAAATTACCTGCTAATATGGTAGAAACATTACTCTCTGTTATAAATAACCTGCTAATATGGTAGACACATTAATCTCTGTTATAAATGACCTGCTAATATGGTAGACACATTAATCTCTGTTATAAATAACCTGCTAATATGGTAGACACATTACTCTCTGTTATAAATAACCTGATAATATGGTAGACACATTAATCTCTGTTATAAATAACCTGCTAATATGCTAGAAACATTACTCTCTGTTATAAATAACCTGCTAATATGGTAGACACACATTACTCTCTGTTATAAATAACCTGCTAATATGGTAGACACATTACTCTCTGTTATAAATAACCTGCTAATATGGTAGACACACATTACTCTCTGTTATAAATGACCTGCTAATATGGTAGAAACATTACTCTCTGTTATAAATAACCTGATAATATGGTAGACACATTAATCTCTGTTATAAATGACCTGCTAATATGGTAGAAACATTAATCTCTGTTATAAATTACCTGCTAATATGGTAGAAACATTAATCTCTGTTATAAATTACCTGCTAATATGGTAGAAACATTACTCTCTGTTATAAATAACCTGCTAATATGGTAGACACATTACTCTCTGTTATAAATAACCTGCTAATATGGTAGAAACACAATCAACATGAAGTGTGTCCCAATGGCACCCTATTCCCTATCTAGTGCACTACTTTAGACCAGAGCCCTATTCCCTAATAGTGCACTACTTTAGACCAGAGCCCTATTCCCTATATAATGACTGTGTATATTATAGTGAATATACTGTACAGTCCTGGCCAAAAGTTTTGAGAATGAAACAATATTAATTTCCACAAAGTTTGCTGCTTCAGCGTCTTTAGATATTTTTGTCAGATGTTACTATGGAATACTGAAGTATAATTTCCAGCATTTCATAAGTGTCAAAGGGTTTTATTGACAATTACATGAAGTTGATGCAAAGAGTCAATATTTGCAGTGTTGACCCTTCTTTTTCAAGACCTCTGCAATCTGCCCTGGTATGCTGTCAATTAACTTCTGGGCCACATCCTGACTGATGGCAGCCCATTCTTGCATAATCAATGCTTGGAATTTGTCAGAATTTGTGGGTTTTTATTTGTCCACCCGCCTCTTGAGGATTGACCACAAGTTCTCAATGGCATTAAGGTCTGGAGAGTTTCCTGGCCATGGACCCAAACTATCGATGTTTTGTTCCCCGAGCCACTTAGTTATCACTTTTGCCTTATGGCAAGGTACTCCATCATGCTGGAAAAGGCATTGTTCGTCACCAAACGGTTCCTGGATGGTTGGGAGAAGTTGTTCTTGGAGGATGTGTTGGTACCATTCTTTATTCATGGCTGTGTTCTTAGGCAAAATTGTGAGTGAGCCCACTCCCTTGGCTGAGAAGCAACCCCACACATGAATGGTCTCAGGATGCTTTACTGTTGGCATGACACACACCTTTTGCAGAATGTCAGTCTGTCCCTGATGTTTCCCCCCTTTCTTGGGGGCCCTGAAGCCTTCTTCACAACAATTGAACCACTCTCCTTGAAGTTCTTGATGATCCAATAAATGGTAGATTTAGGTGCAATCTTACTGGCAGCAATATCCTTGCCTGTGAAGCCCTTTTTGATCAAAGCAATGATGACGGCACGTGTTTCCTTGCAGGTAACCATGATTGACAGAGGAAGAAAAATGATTTCAAGCACCACCCTCCTTTTGAAGCTTCCAGTCTGTTATTCGAACTCAATCAGCATGACAGAGTGATCTCCAGCCTTGTCCTCACACCTGTGTTAACGAGAGAGTCACTGACATGATGTCAGCTGGTCCTTTTGTGGCAGGGCTGAAATGCAGTGGAAATGTTTTTTGGGGATTCAGTTCGTTAGCATGGCAAAGAGGGACTTTGCAATTAATCTGATCACTCTTCATAACATTCTGGAGTATATGCAAATTGCCATCATACAAACTAAGTCAGCAGATTTTGTGAAAATTAATATTTATGTCATTCTCAAAACTTTTGGCCACGACTGTATATATAGCCACTATGGGTCCTGTTAAGTAGGGCACTACATATGGGTGCCTTAATGGTTCTCTCACCTGTTTCTCCTCTAGGTTTTTCAGCCCGTCAGCATGGCACTCGTCTTCCTCCTCCTCTTCCTCCCCTTCTCTCACCGCTCCAATGCCATGACTGGTTGCCATAGTGACCGTGACAAGGACCACCGCCCCCGGGTCAACTGCACGGCAACCAACCTTAGTGACGTCCCCGCCAGCATCGACACAACAACCAGGGTACTGCTATACATCTCTATAACAACTAAATGAAAGTCACCTAAAGTCAATAGTTATTCTGACTTCAACCAAGATTTCAGAAGTTGTCTGGACCGCTGAATAGGTTCTCAGTCCAATGATTGTAAAAGAAAGTTCAGGACAATACTCTCCTCCCCACCTTACTCTACAAGTAGAGTAGAATGGAAGCTAAGATTTAAAGTTAGCTTTTTCTACATGTAAGAGGTAGGAAATAGCTGTTTCTGTAGGGTTTTTCTCAGATCAGTCTTGAGAGGTTGAGTAACAACCAGAGCTGTGTCTCTGTTGCCCAACACATTTAACCACATTTAACCTACTACTTAATAGTAGTGGCACCTTTCCTAATAGTAGGGGGTGAAAGGTTCAGAATAACTCACTGTATAGAGCCCCTCATAGTGTATGGTTAATAGCATAGATCATCCACCCGGAATACAGCCCTATACCGAAGACAGGTTAGGCCCCCTACCCCAAGGCAGTGGTAATGACAAGACAGTTCTGCTTGAAAATAATGAAAATACATTGTCAGTTTTAGGCAACAACACAACAAGCACAATTTCACAGTTCACAGAATAGCCTACTGTAACCTACCTCATGTGTAGCCTAGCTTGAAGACAACCAATGAAAACATAGCAACCCAACCTAGCAGTCTTACAGCATTGATCTCTCGATATCCCAATAACAAGCAAAACGAATGATACCCATTACTGTGTTCATGGAGTCTGTATGAGAGCTGTCAGGGACTCAAATAAGAATGATACCCATTACTGTGTTCATGGAGACTGTGTGAGAGCTGTCAGGGACTCAAATAAGAATGATACCCATTACTGTGTTCATGGAGACTGTGTGAGAGCTGTCAGGGACTCAAATAAGAATGATACCCATTACTGTGTTCATGGAGACTGTGTGAGAGCTGTCAGGGACTCAAATAAGAATGATACCCATGACTGTGTTCATGGAGACTGTGTGAGAGCTGTCAGGGACTCAAATAAGAATGATACCCATTACTGTGTTCATGGAGACTGTGTGAGAGCTGTCAGGGACTCAAATAAGAATGATACCCATTACTGTGTTCATGGAGTCTGTGTGAGAGCTGTCAGGGACTCAAATAAAACAAGTAGTCTGCAACGTTGTCACAGTCATTTTCTTCTCCTTTGAATGGCTAATTAGGCCTAAATGTCCATTATTAACAGTGTCCCTTCTCATCCGTGCCCTGCTATGTAATGTCAAACAACTGAAAAAGTCTACAACTTCAGATGTCTTCTTCTTTCAGGAAGTAATCAGAAAGTACGAAAAGTTTATAACTAAAACACTTGAATTCACGGCTCTCTTTTGATGTTGGTAGCAATTCTTTGATGTCCATCACTCTGGCAGAAGACAGCTAGCATCACTCTGCCAGAAGACAGCTAGCATCACTCTGCCAGAAGACAGCTAGCATCACTCTGCCAGAAGACAGCTAGCATCACTCTGGCAGAAGACAGCTAGCATCACTCTGGCAGAAGACAGCTAGCATCACTCTGGCAGAAGACAGCTAGCATCACTCAGGCAGAAGACAGCTAGCATCACTCTGGCAGAAGACAGCTAGCATCACTCTGGCAGAAGACAGCTAGCATCACTCTGGCAGAAGACAGCTAGCATCACTCTGGCAGAAGACAGCTAGCATCACTCTGGCAGAAGACAGCTAGCATCACTCAGGCAGAAGACAGCTAGCATCACTCTGCCAGAAGACAGCTAGCATCACTCTGCCAGAAGACAGCTAGCATCACTCCGGCTGGTAGCTAAATCAAATCAAATCAAATTGTATTGGTCACATACACATGGTTAGCAGATGTTAATGCGAGTGTAGCGAAATGCTTGTGCTTCTAGTTCTGACCATGCAGTAATATCTAACAAGTAATCTAACAATTTCAACAACAACTACCTTATACACACAAGTGTAAAGGAATGAATAAGAATATGTACATATAAATATATGGATGAGCGATGGCTATGCCGTTCGCCATCTGATGGCCTTGAGATAGAAGCTGTTTTTCAGTCTCTCGGTCCCAGCTTTGATGCACCTGTACTGACCTCGCCTTCTGGATGATAGCGGGGTGAACAGGCAGTGGCTCGGGTGGTTGTTGTCCTTGATGATCTTTTTGGCCTTCCTGTGACATCAGGTGGTGTAGGTGTCCTGGAGGGCAGATATTTTGCCCCCGGTGATGCGTTGTGCAGACCTCACTACCCTCTGGAGAGCCTTACAGTTGTGGGCGGAGCAGTTGCCGTACCAGGCAGTGATACAGCCCGAACACGATGCTCTTGATTGTGCATCTGTAAAAGTTTGTGAGTGTTTTTGGTGACAAGCCAAATTTCTTCAGCCTCCTGAGGTTGAAGAGGCGCTGTTGCATCTTCTTCACCACGCTGTCTGTGTGGGTGGACCATATCAGTTTGTCTGTGGTGTGTACGCCGAGGAACTTAAAACTTTCCACCTTCTCCACTGCTGTCCCTTCGATGTGGAGAGGGGGGTGCTCCCTCTGCTGTTTCCTGAAGTCCACGATCATCTCCTTTGTTTTGTTGACGTTGAGTGTAAGGTTATTTTCCTGACACCACACTCCGAGGGCCCTCACCTCCTCCCTGTAGGCCGTCTCGTCGTTGTTGGTAATCAAGCCTACCACTGTAGGGTCGTCTGCAAACTTGATGATTGAGTTCGAGGTGTGCATGGCCACGCAGTCGTGGGTGAACAAGGAGTACAGGAGAGGGCTGAGAACGCTCCCTTGTGAGGCCCCAGTGTTGAGGATCAGCGGGGTGGAGATGTTGTTTCCTACCCTCACCACCTGAGGAAGTCCCGTCAGAAAGTCCAGCACCCAGTTGCACAGGGCGGGGTCAAGACCCAGGGCCTCGAGCTTAATGACGAGTTTGGGAGGTACTGTGGTGTTAAATGCTGAGCTGTAGTCGATGAACAGAATTCTTACATAGGTATTCCTCTTGTCCAGATGGGTTAGGGCAGTGTGATTGCGATTGCGTCATCTGTGGACCTATTGGGGCGGTAGGCAAATTGGAGTGGGTCTAGGGTGTCAGGTAGGCTGGAGGTGATATGATCCTTGACTAGTCTCTCAAAGCCCTTCATGATGACGGAAGTGAGTAGTCATTTAGCTCAGTTAACTTAGCTTTCTTGGGAACAGGAACAATGGTTGCCCTCTTGAAGCATGTGGGAACAGCAGACTGGGATAGGGATTGGTTGAATATGTCTGTAAACACACCAGCCAGCTGGTCTGCGCATGCTCTGAGGATGCGGCTAGGGATGCTGTCTGGGCCGGCAGCCTAGCGAGGGTTAACATGTTTAAATGTTTTACTCATGTTGGCTGCGGTGAAGGAGAGTCCGCAGGTTTTGGTAGCGAGCCGTGTCGGTGGCACTGTATTGTCCTCAAAGCGAGCAAAGAAGTTGTTTAGTTTGTCTGGGAGCAAGACATCGGGGTCCGCGACAGGGTCACATACCTCTCATGTCTGAGCCGTTGAATTGCGACTCTACTTTGTTTCTATACTGACGCTTAGCTTGTTTGATTGCCTTGCGGAGGGAATAGCTACACTGTTTGTATTCGGTCATGTTTCCGGTCGCCTTGCCATGATTAAATGCAGTGGTTCACGCTTTCAGTTTTGCTCGAATGCTGCCATCAATCCACAGTTTCTGGTTGGGAAGGTTTTAATAGTCGCCGTGGGTACAACATCACCGATGCACTTGCTAATAAACTCGCTCACCGAATCAGCGTATACATTAATGTTGTTGTTCGACGCTATCCGGAACATATCCCAGTCCACGTGATCGAAGGAATCTTGAAGCGTGGAATCAGATTGGTCGGACCAGCATTGAACAGACCTGAGCACGGGCGTTTCTTGTTTTAGTTTCTGTCTGTAGGCTGGGAGCAACAAAATGGAGTCGTGGTCAGATTTGCCGAAAGGAGGGCGAGGGAGGGCTTTGTATGCGTCGCGGAAGTTAGAGTAACAAATGATCCAGAATTTTGCCAGCCTGGGTTGCGCATTCGATATGCTGATAAAATTTAGGGAGCCTTGTTTTCAGATTAGCCTTGTTAAAATCCCCAGCTACAATAAATGCAGCCTCAGGATATGTGGTTTCCAGTTTACATAGAGTCCAATGAAGTTATTTCAGGGCCGTCGAGGTGTCTGCTTGGGGGGGGGGGGGGATATACATGACTGTGATTACAATCGAAGAGAATTCTCTTGGTAGATAATGGCGTCGGCATTTGATTGTAAGGAATTCTAGTTCAGGTGACCAAAAGGACTTGAGTTCCTGTATGTTGTTATGATCACACCACGTCTCGTTAATCATAAGGCACATACCCCTGCCCCTCTTCTTACCTGAGAGATGTTTGTTTCTGTCGGCGCGATGCATGAAGAAACCAGGTGGCTGTACCGACTCCGATAACGTATCCCGAGTGAGGCATATTTCTGTGAAACAGAGAATGTTACAATCTCTGATGTCTCTCTGGAAGGCAACACTTGCTCGGATTTCGTCTACCTTGTTGTCAAGAGACTGGACATTGGCGAGTAGTATACTCGGGAGTGGTGGGCGATGTGCCCGTCTACGGAGCCTGACCAGAAGACCGCTCTGTCTGCCCCTTCTGCAGCGCTGTTGTTTCGGCTAGCCTGCTGGGATCCGATCCATTGTCCTCGGTTGTGGACCAAACAGAGGATCCGCTTTGGGAAAGTTGTATTCCTGGTCATAATGTTGGTAAATTGACTTTGCTCTTATATCCAATAGTTCCTCCCGGCTGTATGTAATAAGACTTAAGATTTCCTGGGGTAACAGTGTAAGAAAAATACATAAAAAAACAAAATACTGCATAGTTTCCTAAGAACGCGAAGCGAGGCGGCCATCTCTGTTGGCGCCGAATGTTTCTTTTTGCTAGCTGGCATCACTCCGGCGGGTAGCTAGCTGGCATCACTCCGGCGGGTAGCTAGCTGGCATCACTCCGGCGGGTAGCTAGCTGGCATCACTCCGGCGGGTAGCTAGCTGGCATCACTCCGGCGGGTAGCTAGCTGGCATCACTCCGGCGGGTAGCTAGCTGGCATCACTCCGGCGGGTAGCTAGCTAGCATCACTCCGGCGGGTAGCTAGCACCATCGATTGAACTCATGGCAATCCCAAGGGCCAAATGACAGTCAGTCGGTGGTATGGAACAAACCTCTTCCAGAACTAGCACGTTCTCTTTCTCCAATGAATCTCCGACATAAATGACTTTCTGAATTTGGCTCCTCTCTACTTGCTATCTTTCTCTAACTCTCTCCTCCTTTTGCATCACACTCACGCCTTTCCAGAACCTCTCCTCCTCTTTCCAGAACCTCTCCTCCTCTTTCTAGAACCTTTCCTTCCTCTTTCCAGAACCTCTCCTTCCTCTTTCCAGAATCTCTCCTCCCCTTTCCAGAACCTCTCCTCCTCTTTCCAGAAGCTCTCCTCCTCTTTCCAGAACCTCTCCTCCCCTTTCCAGAACCTCTCCTCCTCTTTCCAGAAGCTCTCCTCCCCTTTCCAGAACCTCTCCTCCTCTTTCCAGAACCTCTCCTCCTCTTTCCAGAACCTCTCCTTCCTCTTTCCAGAACCTCTCCTCCTCTTTCCAGAAGCTCTCCTCCTCTTTCCAGAACCTCTCCTCCTCTTTCCAGAACCTCTCCTCCTCTTTCCAGAACCTCTCCTCCTCTTTCCAGAACCTCTCCTTCCTCTTTCCAGGCTGCAACATCACCTGGCTCATATAAACTCAGCAAAAAAATAAACCCTTTTTCAGGACAGTCTTCCAAACAAAATTCGTAAAAATCCAAATAACTTCACAATCTTCATTGTAAACAGTTTAAACACTGTTTCCCATGCTTGTTCAATGAACCATAAACAATTCATGAACATGCACCTGTGGAATGGTGGTTAAGACACTAACAGCTTACAGACGGTAGGCAATTAAAGTCACAGTTATGTAAACTTAGGAGACTAAAGAGGCCTTTCTACTGACTCTGAAAAACACCAAAAGAAAGATGCCCAGGGTCCCTGCTCATCTGCGTGAACATGCCTAAGGCATGTTGCAAGTAGACATGAGGACTGCAGATATGGCCAGGGCAATAAATTGCAATATCCGTACTGTGAGACGCCTAAGACAGCGCTACAGGGAGACAGGACAGACAGCTGATCGTCCTCGCAGTGGCAGACCACGTGTAACAACACCTGCACAGATCGGTACATCTGAACATCACACCTGCGGGACAGGTACAGGATGGCAACAACAACTGCCCGAGTTACACCAGGAACGCACACTCCCTCCATCAGTGCTCAGACTGTCCGCAATAGGCTGAGAGAGGCTGGACTGAGGGCTTGTAGGCCTGTTGTAAGGCAGGTCCTCACCAAACATCACCGTTAACAATGTCGATTATGGGCACAAACCCACCGTCGCTGGACCAGACAGGACTGGCAAAAAGTGCTCTTCACTGACGAGTCGTAGTTTTGTCTCACCAGGGGTGATGGTCGGATTCACATTTATCGTCAAAGGAAGGAGCGTTACACCGAGGCCTGTACTCTGGAGCGGGATCGATTTGGAGGTGGAGGGTCCGTCATGGTCTGGGGCAGTGTATCACAGCATCATCAGACTGAGCTTGTTGTGATTGCAAGCAATCTCAATGCTGTGCGTTACAGGGAAGACATCCTCCTCCCTCATGTGGTACCCTTCCTGCAGGCTCATCCTGACATGACCCTCCAGCATGACAATGCCACCACGCACAGAACGAGCAGTATGGCTGATTTCCTGCAAGACAGGAATGCCAGTGTTCTGCCATGGCCAGCGAAGAGCCCGGATCTCAATTCCATTGAGCATGTCTGGGACCTGTTGGATCGGAGGGTGGGGGTTAGGGCCATTCCCCCCAGAAATGTCCGGGAACTTGCAGGTGCCTTGGTGGAAGAGCGGGGTAACATCTCACAGCAAGAACTGGCAAATCTGGTGCAGTCCATGAGGCCACACCAGATACTGACTGTTACTTTTGATTTTGACCCCCCCTTTGTTCAGGGACACATTATTCCATTTCTGTTAGACACATGTCTGTGGAACTTGTTCAGTTTATGTCCCAGTTGTTGAATCTTGTTATGTTCATACAAATATTTACACATGTATTTTAATGTGTATATATTTTTTGGGGGGTATAATGTGTATATTTGTAACAATGGCACCGGAGAAGAAGGCTGCGGTTTGATTCAACTGATTGTTTTTTTCTTTGTTTATTTGCTTTGTTTGTAACTTTTTTAAACTTATTTTGTACATAATGTTGCTGGTACTGTCTCT
The DNA here is from genome assembly GCF_045679555.1 of Salvelinus alpinus. NCBI lineage: Eukaryota > Metazoa > Chordata > Actinopteri > Salmoniformes > Salmonidae > Salvelinus > Salvelinus alpinus. The sequence goes on from NC_092096.1 coordinate 74,583,664, forward strand.
TATGACCTAAAATAACTTCTGGACATCAGGACTGCGATTACTCACCACGGACTGTCAGAATCCTTTTTTCCTGTAACGAGTCTGACGAGCCCGATGCGAATTATATACTGCTTTCTCGGGAACAGGCTCAGATCCCCGTGATTTGCGTGAAGAGGAGGCGGAGAAAAAGGGGCCAGAGGGCGGGCTGCCTTCTGAGAATTCGTAGGCGATTGAATAAACCCCCACTTCCTTCCATTCTGCTAGCAAACGTGCAATCTTTGGAGAATAAAATCAATGAACTACGCGGAAGATTAAACTACCAATGGGACATTCAAAACTGTAATATCTTACGCTTCACAGAGTTGTGGCTGAACGACGACACTGTCAACATACAGCTGGCTGGTTATACGATGTACCAGCAGGATAGAACAGCGGCTTCTGGTAAGACAAGGGGCGGTGGTCTATGTATTTTTGTAAATAACAGCTGGTGCACGATATCTAAGGAATTCTCGAGCTATTGCTCACCTGAGGTAGAGTATCTCATGATAAGCTGTAGACCACACTATCTACCTCGAGAGTTTTCATCCTTGTTTTTCGTAGCTGTTTACATACCACCACAGACTGAGGCTGGCACTAAGACAGCATTGAATGAGCTGTATTCCGCCGTAAGCAAACATTCACCCAGAGGCGGCGCTCCTAGTAGCCGGGGACTTTAACGCTGGAAATCCGTTTTACCAAATTTCTATCAGCATGTTAAATGTGCAACCAGAGGGAAAAAACTCTGGACCACCTTTACTCCACACACAGAGACGCGTACAAGGCTCTCTCTCACCCTCCATTTGGCAAATCTGACCATAATTCTATCCTCCTGATTCCTGCTTACAAGCAAAAATTAAACGAGGAAGCACCAGTGACAAGATCAATGAAAAAGTGGTCAGATGAAGCAGATGCTAAGCTACAGGACTGTTTTGTAGCACAGACTGGAATATGTTCCGGGATTCCTCCGATGGCATTAAGGAGTACATCACATCAGTCACTGCCTTCATCAATAAGTGCATCGATGACGTCATCCCCACAGTGAGCTTACGCACATACCCCAACCAGAAGCCATGTATTACAGGTAACATCCGCACTGAGCTAAAGGCTTGAGCTGCCGTTTTCAAGGAGCGGGAATCTAACCCGGAAGCTTATAAGAAATTCAGCTATGTACTCCGACGAACCATCAAATAGGCAAAGCATCAATACAGGACTAAGATCGAATCGTACTACACCTGCTCTGATGCTCGTCGGATGTGGCAGGGTTTGCAAACCATTACAGACAAGAAAGGTTAAGCACAGCCGAGAGCTGCCCAGTGACACGAGCCTAAATAATAAGGTAAATAACACTAAAACATGCATTAGAGCACCAGCTGTTCCGGAAGACTGTGTGATCACGCTCTCCGCAGCTGATGTGAGTAAGACTTATAAACAGGTCAACATTCACAAGGCCGCAGAGCCAGACGGATTACCAGGACGTGTACTGTGAGCCTGCGCTGACCAACTGGCAAGTGTCTTCGCTGACATTTTCAACCTCTCCCTGTCCGAGTCTGTAATACCAACATGTTTTAAGCAGACCACCATAGTGATTGTGCCCAAGAACACTAAGCTAACCTGCCTAAATTACTACCAATCCGTAGCACTCACGTCTGTAGCCATGAAGTGCTTTGAAAGGCTGGTCATGGACCACATCAACACCATTATTCCAGAAATCCTAGACCCACTCTAATTTGCATACCAACCCAACAGATCCACAGATGATGCAATCTCTATTGCACTCTCCACACTGCCCTTTCCCACCTGGACAAAAGGAACACCGATGTGAGAATGCTATTCATTGATCACAGCTCAGCGTTCAACCCCATAGTACTCTCAAAGCTCATCAATAAGCTATGGACCCTGGGACTCAACACCTCCCTCTGCAACGGGATCCTGGACTTCCTGGCAGGCCGTCTACAGGTGGTAAGGGTAGGTAACAACACATCTGCCACTTTGATCCTCAACACAGGGGTCCCTCAGGGGTGCGTGCTCAGTCCCCTCCTGTACTTCCTGTTCACGCATGACTGCACGGCCAGGCACGACTCCAACACCATCATTAAGTTTGCCGATGACACAACAGTGGTAGGCCTGATCACGGAAAACGACGAGACCGCCTATAGGGAAGAGGTCAGAGACCTGGCCGTGTGGTGCCAGGACAACAACGTCTCCCTCAACATGATCAAGACAAAGGAGATGATTGTGGAGTACAGGAAAAAGAGGACCGAGCACACCCCCATTCTCATCGACAGGGCAGCAGTGGAGCAGGTTGAGAGCTTCAAGTTCCTTGGTGTCCACGTCACCAACAAACTAACATGGTCCAAGCACACCAAGACAGTCGTGAAGAGGGCATGACAAAACCTATTCCCCTTCAGGAGACTGAAAAGATTTGCCATGGGTCCTCAGATCCTCAAAAGGTTCTACAGCTGCACCATCGAGAGCATCCTGACTGGTTGCGTCACTGCCTGGTATGGCAACTGCTCGGCCTGCAACCGCAAGGCACTACAGAGGGTAATGCGAACGGCCCAGTACATCACTGGGGCCAAGCTTCCTGCAATCCAGGACCTCTATACCAGGCGGTGTCAGAGGAAGGCCCTAAAAATTGTCAGCCACCCTAGTCATAGACTGTTCTCGCTGCTACCGCATGGCAAACGATACCGGAGCGCCAAGTCTAGGTCCAAGAGGCTTCTAAACAGCTTCTACACCCAAGCAATAAGACTCCTGAACATCTAATCAAATGTCTACCCAGACTATTTGCTTTTCCCCCCCTTCCCTCTATTTTACACCGCTGCTACTCTCTGTTGTTACCATCTATGCATAGTCACTTTAATAACTCTACCTACATGTACATATTACCTCAACTAAACGGTGCCCCCGCACATTGACTCTGTACCGGTACCCCCCTGTATATAATCTCGCTATTGTTATTTTACTGCTGCTCTTCAATTAATTGTTACTTTTATTTCTTATTCTTATCCGTATTTTTTAAAACTGCGTTGTTTGTTAGGGGAGTAAGCATTTCACTGTGAGGTCTACTACACCTGTTGTATTCAGCATTTCACTGTGAGGTCTACTACACCTGTTGTATTCAGCATTTCACTGTAAGGTCTACTACACCTGTTGTATTTAGCGCATGTGACTAATAACATTTAATTTTATTTATATTGTATGTATGTAAATACAGGGCGTATTTATATTGTATATCAATCAATTTATTTTATCAATCAATTTTATTTTATATAGCCCTTCGTACATCAGCTAATATCTCGAAGTGCTGTACAGACACCCAGCCTAAAACCCCAAACAGCTAGTAATGCAGGTGTAGAAGCACGGTGGCTAGGAAAAACTCCCTAGAAAGGCCAAAACCTAGGAAGAAACCTAGAGAGGAACCAGGCTATGAGGGGTGGCCAGTCCTCTTCTGGCTGTGCCGGGTGGAGATTATAACAGAACTATGCCAAGATGTTCAAAAATGTTCATAAGTGACAAGCATGGTCAAATAATAATCATGAATAATTTTCAGTTGGCTTTTCATAGCCGATCATCAAGAGTTGAAAAACAACAGGTCTGGGACAGGTGGCGGTTCCATAACCGCAGGCAGAACAGCTGAAACTGGAATAGCAGCAAGGCCAGGCGGACTGGGGACAGCAAGGAGTCACCACGGGCGGCAGTCCCGACGCATGGTCCTAGGGCCCAGGTCCTCCGAGAGAAAGAAAGAGAGAAGGAGAAAATTAGAGAGAGCCAAGATTTTCAAAATGTTCATAAATGACAAGCATGGTCAAATAATAATCAGGAATAAATCTCAGTTGGCTTTTCATAGCCGATCATTAAGAGTTGAAAACAGCAGGTCTGGGACAGGTAGGGGTTCCGTAACCGCAGGCAGAACAGTTGAAACTGGAATAGCAGCAAGGCCAGGCGGACTGGGGACAGCAAGGTGTCATCATGCCCGGTAGTCCTGACATATGGTCCTAGGGCTCAGGTTCTCAGAGAGAAAGAGAGAACGAGAGAATTAGAGAGAGCATACTTAAATTCACACAGGACACTGGATAAGACAGGAGAAGTACTCCAGGTAACCAACTGACCCTAGCCCCCCAACACATAAACTACTGCAGCATAAATACTGGAGGCTGAGACAGGAGCGGTCAGGAGACACTGTGGCCCCATCCGAAGAAACCCCCGAACAGGGCCAAACAGGAAGGATATAACCCCACCCACTTTACCAAAGCACAGCCCCCGCACCACTAGAGGGAAATCCTCAACCACCAACTTACAATCCTGAGACAAGGCCGAGTATAGCCCACAAAGGTCTCCACCACAGCACAAACCAAGGGGGGGCGCCAACCCAGACAGGAAGATCACGTCAGTAACTCAACCCACTCAAGTGACGCACCCCTCCTAGGGACGGCATGAAAGAGCACCAGCAAGCCAGTGACTCAGCCCCTGTAACAGGGTTAGAGGCAGAGAATCCCAGTGGAGAGAGGGGAACCGGCCTGGCAGAGACAGCAAGGGCGGTTCGTTGCTCCAGAGCCTTTCCGTTCACCTTCACACTCCTGGGCCAGACTACACTCAATCATATGACCTACTGAAGAGATAAGTCTTCAGTAAAGACTTAAAGGTTGAGACCGAGTCTGCGTCTCTCACATGGGTAGGCAGACTGTTCCATAAAAATGGAGATCTATAGGAGAAAGCCCTGCCTCCCGCTGTTTGCTTAGAAATTCTAGGGACAATTAGGAGGCCTGCGTCTTGTGACCGTAGCGTACGTATTGGTATGTACGGCAGGACCAACTCGGAAAGATAGGTAGGAGCAAGCCCATGTAACGCTTTATAGGTTAACAGTAAAACCTTGAAATCAGCCCTTGCCTTAACAGGAAGCCAGTGTAGGGAAGCTAGCACTGGAGTAATATGATCAAATTTCTTGGTTCTAGTCAGGATTCTAGCAGCCGTATTTAGCACTAACTGAAGTTTATTTAGTGCTTTATCCGGGTAGCCGGAAAGTAGAGCATTGCAGTAGTCTAACCTAGAAGTAACAAATGCATGGATTAATTTTTCTGCATCATTTTTGGACAGAAAATTTCTGATTTTTGCAATGTTACGTAGATGGAAAAAAGCTGTCCTTGAAACAGTCTTGATATGTTCGTCAAAAGAGAGATCAGGGTCAAGAGTAACGCCGAGGTCCTTCACAGTTTTATTTGAGACGACTTTACAACCATCAAGATGAATTGTCCGATTTAACAGAAGATCTCTTTGTTTCTTGGGACCTAGAACAAGCATCTCTGTTTTGTCCGAGTTTAAAAGTAGAAAGTTTTCAGCCATCCACTTCCTTATGTCTGAAACACAGGCTTCTAGCGAGGGCAATTTTGGGGCTTCACCATGTTTCATTGAAATGTACAGCTGTGTGTCATCCGCATAGCAGTGAAAGTTAACATTATGTTTTCGAATAACATCCCCAAGAGGTAAAATATATAGTGAAAACAATAGTGGTCCTAAAACGGAACCTTGAGGAACACCGAAATGTACAGTTGATTTGTCAGAGGACAGACCATTCACAGAGACAAACTGATATCTTTCCGACAGGTAAGATCTAAACCAGGCCAGAACTTGTCCGTGTAGACCAATTTGGGTTTCCAGTCTCTCCAAAAGAATGTGGTGATCGATGGTGTCAAAGGCAGCACTAAGGTCTAGTAGCACGAGGACAGATGCAGAGCCTCGGTCTGACGCCATTAAAAGGTCATTTACCACCTTCACAAGTGCAGTCTCAGTGCTATGATGGGGTCTAAAACCAGACTGAAGCATTTCGTATACATTGTTTGTCTTCAGAAAGGCAGTGAGTTGCTGCGCAACAGCTTTTTCTAAAATTTTTGAGAGGAATGGAAGATTCGATATAGGCCGATAGTTTTTTATATTTTCCGGGTCAAGGTTTGGCTTTTTCAAGAGAGGCTTTATCACTGCCACTTTTAGTGAGTTTGGTACACATCCGGTGGATAGAGAGCTGTTTATTATGTTCAACATAGGAGGGTCAAGCACAGGAAGCAGCTCCTTCAGCAGTTTAGTAGGAATAGGATCCAGTATGCAGCTTGAAGGTTTAGAGGCCATGATTATTTTCATCATTGTGTCAAGAGATATAGTACTAAAACACTTAAGTGTCTCTCCCGATCCCAGGCCCTCGCAGAGCTGTGCAGATCCAGGACAGCTAAGCCCTGGAGGAATACGCAGATTCAAAGAGGAGTCCGTAATTTGCTTTCTAATGGTCATGATCTTTTCCTCAAAGAAGTTCATGAATTTATTACTGCTGAAGTGAAAGCCATCCTCTCTTGGGGAATGCTGCTTTTTAGTTAGTTTCGCAACAGTATCAAAAAGAAATTTTGGATTGTTCTTATTTTCCTCGATTAAGTTGGAAAAGTAGGATGATCGAGCAGCAGTGAGGGCTCTTCGGTACTGCACGGTACTGTCTTTCCAAGCTAGTCGGAAGACTTCTAGTTTGGTGTGGCGCCATTTCCGTTCCAATTTCCTGGAAGCTTGCTTCAAAGCTCGGGTATTTTCTGTATACCAGGGAGCTAGTTTCTTATGACAAATCTTTTTCGTTTTTAGGGGTGCAACTGCATCTAGGGTATTGCGCAAGGTTAAATTGAGTTCCTCAGTTAGGTGGTTAACTGATTTTTGTCCTCTGACGTCCTTGGGTAGGCAGAAGGAGTCTGGGAGGGCATCAAGGAATTTTTGTGTTGTCTGAGAATTTATAGCACGACTTTTGATGCTCCTTGGTTGGGGTCTGAGCAGATTATTTGTTGCGATTGCAAACGTAATAAAATGGTGGTCCGATAGTCCAGGATTATGTGGAAAAACATTAAGATCTTCAACATTTATTCCATGGGACAAAACTAGGTCCAGAGTATGACTGTGGCAGTGAGTAGGTCCAGAGACATGTTGGACAAAACCCACTGAGTCGATGATGGCTCCGAAAGACTTTTGGAGTGGGTCTGTGGACTTCTCCATGTGAATATTAAAATCACCAAAAATTAGAATATGATCTGCTATGACTACAAGGTCTGATAGGAATTCAGGAAACTCAGAGAGGAACGCTGTATATGGCCCAGGAGGCCTGTAAACAGTAGCTATAAAAAGTGATTGAGTAGGCTGCATAGATTTCATGACTAGAAGCTCAAAAGACGAAAACGCCATTTTGTTTTTGGTAAATTGAAATTTGCTATCGTAAATGTTAGCAACACCTCCGCCTTTGCGGGATGCACGGGGGATATGGTCACTAGTGTAACCAGGAGGTGAGGCCTCATTTAACACAGTAAATTCATCAGGCTTAAGCCATGTTTCAGTCAGGCCAATCACATCAAGATTATGATCAGTGATTAGTTCATTGACTATGACTGCCTTTGAAGTGAGGGATCTAACATTAAGTAACCCTATTTTGAGATGTGAGGTATCACGATCTCTTTCAATAATGGCAGGAATGGAGGAGGTCTTTATCCTAATAAGATTGCTAAGGCGAACACCACCATGTTTAGTTTTGCCCAACCTAGGTCGAGGCACAGACACAGTCTCAATGGGTATGGCTGAGCTGACTACACTGACTGTGCTATTGGCAGACTCCACTAAGCTGGCAGGTTGGCTAACATCCTGCTGCCTGGCCTGCACCCTATTTCATTGTGGGGCTAGAGGAGTTAGAGCCCTATCTATGTTGGTAGATAAGATGAGAGCACCCCTCCAGCTAGGATGGAGTCCGTCACTCCTCAGCAGGTCAGGCTTGGTCCTGTTTGTGGGAGAGTCCCAGAAAGAGGGCCAATTATCTACAAATTCTATCTTTTGGGAGGGGCAGAAAACAGTTTTCAACCAGCGACTGAGTGCTGAGACTCTGCTGTAGAGCTCGTCACTCCCCCTAACTGGGAGGGGGCCAGAGACAATTACTCGATGCCGACACATCTTTCTAGCTGATTTACACGCTGAAGCTATGTTGCACTTGGTGACCTCTGACTGTTTCATCCTAACATCGTTGGTGCCGACGTGGATAACAATATCTCTATACTCTCTACACTCGCCAGATTTATCTTTAGCCAGCACCATCTTTAGATTAGCCTTAACGTCGGTAGCCCTGCCCCCTGGTAAACAGTGTATGATCGCTGGGTGATTCGCTTTAAGTCTAATACTGCGGGTAATGGAGTCGCCAATGACTAGGGTTTTCAATTTGTCAGAGCTAATGGTGGGAGCCTTCGGCGTCTCAGACCCCGTAACGGGAGGAGTAGAGACAAGAGAAGACTCGGCCTCAGACTCCGACTCGCTACATAATGGGGAGAACCGGTTGAAAGTTTCTGTCGGCTGAATGAGCGACACCGGTTGAGCATTCCAACAGCATTTCCCTCCAGAAGCCATGAGAAAGTTGTCCGGCTGCGGGGACTGTGCGGGGGGATTTATACTAACGTTACTATCTGTACTTACTGGTGGCACAGACGCTGTTTCTTCCTTTCCTACACTGAAATTACCCTTGCCTAACGATTGCGTCTGAAGCTGGGCTTGTAGCACAGCTATTCTCGCCGTAAGGCGATCATTCTCCTGTATATTATGAGTACAGCGAATGCAGTTAGAAGACATCATGTTAATGTTACTACTTAGCTTCGGCTGTTGAAGGTGTTGACGAACCATGTCCAGATAAAGCGTCCGGAGTGAAAAAGTTGAATGAGGGAAAAAAGTTGCGATGGAAAAACTAAAAATATAAACGGTAATTAAAAACAAAAACAAAACAAAAAAAAGTAAAGTTGGCAGCAAAACGCACAGCAACAAAACGCACAGCAACACGTCTGCAGATTCAACAGGAAGTGACGAAGGCCATAGCAGATCTATGGAGGTGTATATACAGGGCATATTTATATTGTATATACAGGGCATATTTATATTGTATATACAGGGCATATTTCTATTGTATATACAGGGCGTATTTCTATTGTATTTACAGGGCATATTTATATTGTATTTACAGGGCATATTTATATTGTATATACAGGGCATATTTATATTGTATATACAGGGCGTATTTATATTGTATATACAGGGCGTATTTATATTGTATTTACAGGGCATATTTATATTGTATATACAGGGCATATTTATATTGTATTTACAGGGCATATTTATATTGTATATACAGGGCATATTTATATTGTATATACAGGGCGTATTTATATTGTATTTACAGGGCATATTTATATTGTATATACAGGGCGTATTTATATTGTATTTACAGGGCATATTTATATTGTATTTACAGGGCATATTTATATTGTATATACAGGGCATATTTATGGTGTATATACAGGGCATATTTATTTTGTATATACAGGGCATATTTATATTGTATATACAGGGGGTATTTATGGTGTATATACAGGGCGTATTTATATTGTATTTACAGGGCATATTTATATTGTATTTACAGGGCATATTTATATTGTATATACAGGGCATATTTATATTGTATATACAGGGTATATTTATATTGTATTTACAGGGCATATTTATATTGTATATACAGGGCATATTTATATTGTATATACAGGGTATATTTATATTGTATTTACAGGGCATATTTGTATTGTATTTAAATATGTCTTCTCTGTTAAAATAAAGGTTAAAATATATAAAATAAACACTCCTCTACTATACTATACTACATTATCATCATCTCTCCTGTGTTCTAGGTGCTGATCTTCACCCAGAACCTGTTCTCCAGTCTAACCTGGTCCTCCTATAGTCACTTCCCAGAGCTCTATGAGATAGATCTGAGCCACAACGCAGTTCCAGAGGTTCCCCTGTCCCCCGGCCCGGTTCTCCCCACCCTGGGGGTTCTACGTCTGGTAGGGAACCGCATTAGAACCTTGCCCCCTCACTCCTTCAGGGCCACGCCGGGCCTGCTAGAACTCTATCTGGACCAGAACGTCCTGGAGACACTAGATGACCTGTCCTTCTCTGGGCTCAGGCTGCTACAGGTCAGTACTTAGTTCATTAGTTGATTTGTTTATTGGTTAACCTGTCCTTCTCTGGGCTCAGGCTGCTACAGGTCAGTACGCCACTTAGTTAATTAGTTGATTTGTTTATTGGTTAATTGTTTGGTTACCTGATTAGCTAGTTAGTTAGCTAGTCAGTCCATTTTTTTGTTAGCTAGTCAGTCAGTTAGCTAGTCAGCCAGTTAGTTAGTTAGTTAGCTAATCAGTTAGTTAGTTAGCTAGTCAGTAAGTTAGCTAGCTATTTAGCTATCGAGTTAGTTAGTTAGTTAGCTAGTCAGTCAGTTATATAGTCCGTTAGTTAGCTAGTTAGTTATCTAGTCAGTCAGTTAGCTAGTCAGTACGTTAGCTAGTTACTTAGCTTGTCAGTCAGTTAGTTATTTAGCTAGTCAGTTAGTCAGTAAGTTAGTTAGTTAGCTAGCTAGCTAGTCAGTCAGTTAGTCAGTTAGCTAGTCAGTTACTTAGTCAGATAGTTAGCTAGGCAGGCAGCTAGTTAGTTAGTTAGCTAGTCAGTCAGTTAGTTAGCTAGTTAGCTATTCAGGCAGCTAGTTAGTTATCTAGTCAGTCAGTTAGCTAGTCAGTCAGTAAGTTAGCTAGTTAGTTAGCTTGTCAGTCAGTTAGTTATTTAGCTAGTCAGTTAGTCAGGAAGTTAGTTAGTAAGTTAGTTAGTTAGCTAGCTAGTCAGTCAGTTAGTCAGTTAGCTAGTCAGTTAGTTAGTCAGCTAGTTAGCTAGTCAGGCAGCTAGTAGGATAGTCAGTTAGCTAGTCAGTCAGTTAGTTTGTCAGTTAGTTAGTCAGTTAGTTAGTTAGTCAGTCAGCTAGTAAGTCAATTAACACCCCTGTTGTTGTTTGTTCTAGATCCTGGAACTTTCTCAGAACCGTATCTCTGTTCTGCCCCCTCTGATGTTTCGCTCCCTCCCGGCCATCGAAACCCTGATTCTAGAGCAGAACCGCATCAGAACCATGCCTGACCAGTGGTTCTCTGCCAAACCTGACGTTCCCTACACCTACCTGTCGCAGAACCCCTGGGCCTGCTTCTGTAAGGTACATTCTCTAGTCTAGTCTATAACCTTGTAAGGTATGTTCTCTAGTCTAGAACCCTGAAAGGTATGTTATCTAGTCTATAACCCTGTAAGGTATGTTCTCTAGTCTATAACCCTGTACGGTATGTTCTCTAGTCTAGAACCCTGTAAGGTATGTTCTCTAGTCTAGAACTCTGTAAGGTATGCTCTCTAGTCTAGAACCCTGTAAAGTACATTATCTAGTCTAGTCTAGAAACCCATATTTAATTTTTTATTTATTTTTATTTCACCTTTATTTAACCAGGTAGGCTAGTTGAGAACAAGTTCTCATTTACAACTGCGACCTGGCCAAGATAAAGCAAAGCAGTGCGACACAAACAACAACACATAACATATATTATGTTCTCTAGTCTAGAACCTTGTAAGGTATGTTCTCTAGTCTAGAACCATGTAAGGTGTGTTCTCTAGTCTATAACCCTGTAAAGTACGTGCTGTAGAACCATTTAAGGCACATTATCTTGTATCTAGAACCCTGTAAGGTACGTTCTATAGTCTAGAACCCTGTAAGGTATGTTCTCTAGTCAAGAAGCCTGTAAGGTACATTCTCTAGTCTAAAACTCTGTAAAGTTAATTATTTAGTCTAGAACCCTATTAGGTATGTTCTCTTTTCTAGTCTAGAACCCTGTAAAGTTAATTCTCTAGTCTAGAACCATATAAGGTATGTTCTCTGTTCTAGTCTAGAACCCTGTAAGGTATGTTTGTTGGTCTAGTCTAGAACCATGTAAGGTATGTTATGTAGTCAAGAACCCTGTAAAGTGTAAAATCTCTAATCTAGAACCAGTGTTCTAGTAAGGCATGTAAGGCATGTTCACTAGTCGCTAGAGCCCTGTAAGGTACGTTCTCTAGCCTAGTTTAGAGCCCTGTAAGGTAAGTTCTCTAGTCAGAACCCTGTAAGGTATGTTCTCTAGCCTAGTCTAGAACCTTGTAAGGTATGTTCTCTAGTCTAGTCTAGAACCTTTTAAGGTATGTTTCATATTCTAGTCTAGAACCCCGTAAGGTGTGTTCTCTATTCTAGTCTAGAACCCTGTAAGGTATGTTCTCTAGTCTAGTCTAGAACCTTTTAAGGTATGTTTTCTATTCTAGTCTAGAACCCTCTAAGGTGTGTTCTCTATTCTAGTCTAGAACCCTGTAAGGTATGTTCTCTATTCTAGTCTTGAACCCTGTAATGTACATTCTCTAGTCTAGTCTAGAACCTTTTAAGGTGTGTTCTCTATTCTAGTCTAGAATGTACGTTCTCTAGTCTAGTCTAGAACCTTTTAATGTATGTTTTCTTTTATAGTCTAGAACCCTGTAAGATGTTCTCTAGTCTAGTCTAGAACCTTTTAAGGTATGTTTTCTATTCTAGTCAAGAACCCTGTAAGGTGTGTTCTCTATTCTAGTCTAGAACCCTGTAATGTACATTGTCTAGTCAAGATCCCTGTAAGGTAGGTTATCTAGTCTAGATCCCTGTAAAGTGTGTTCTCTATTCTAGTCTACAACCCTGTAAGATGTTCTCTAGTCTAGTCCCGAACCTTTTAAGGTATGTTTTCTATTCTAGTCTAGAACCCTGTAAGTTATGTTCTCTATTCTAGTCTAGAACCCTGTAAGTTATGTTCTCTATTCTAGTCTAGAACCCTGTATGGTATGTTCTCTATTCTAGTCTAAAACCCTGTAAGGTATGTTCTCTAGTCTAGTCTAGAACCTTTTAAGGTATGTTTTTTATTCTAGTCTAGAACCCTGTAACGTATGTTTTCTATTCTAGTCTCGAACCATGTAATGTACGTTCTCTAGTCTAGAACTCTTTAAGGTATGTTCTCTATTCTAGTCTAGAACCCTGTAATGTACGTTCTCTAGTCTAGAACCCTGTAAGGTATGTTTTCTATTCTAGTCTTGAACCCTGTAATGTACGTTCTCTAGTCTAGAACCCTGTAAGATATGTTCTCTATTCTAGTCTTGAACCCTGTAATGTACGTTCTCTAGGTGTGTTTAAATAAAGTTGTATTGTTTTTGAAGGTGGGTTAATAAAGTTGTATTGTATTTGAATGTGGGTTAATAAAAAGGTATTGTTTTTGAAGGTGGGTTAATAAAGTTGTATTGTATTTGAAGGTGGGTTAATAAAGTTGTATTGTTTTTGAAGGTGGGTTAATAAAGTTGTATTGTTTTTGAAGGTGGGTTAATAAAGTTGTATTGTTTTTGAAGGTGGGTTAATAAAGTTGTATTGTATTTGAAGGTGGGTTAATAAAGTTGTATTGTATTTGTAGGTGGGTTAATAAAGTTGTATTGTTTTTGAAGGTGGGTTAATAAAGTTGTATTGTATTTGAAGGTGGGTTAATAAAAAGGTATTGTTTTTGAAGGTGGGTTAATAAAGTTGTATTGTATTTGAAGGTGGGTTAATAAAAAGGTATTGTTTTTGAAGGTGGGTTAATAAAGTTGTATTGTATTTGAAGGTGGGTTAATAAAGTTGTATTGTATTTGAAGGTGGGTTACCTGAAGAAACACCTGGATGATCAGGGCTTCAACGTGTACACGAGGGATGGAATAATCATCACCCCGGACGAAGAGAGTGTTACCTGTGCCACGCCTCCCTCCCTGGCCGGCCGACCAATCGTGGGGCTGGAGGATGAGGAGTACTGCTCACCTGTTGCCAAACCCGAAGGCCCCCCTGGAGACTCTGAACCTCAACTTACCCCTACACTACCCCCCACCACCACTACTACCAGAACTACCACCACAGGAGCCACAACCACAGTTCCTACTACCTTCCCCACCACTACTACTCCTACTACCACTACTACTCCTGCTACCACTACTACTCCTACTACCACTGCTACCACTACTACTACTGTGGTACCCACTACTCCTGCTACCACTACTACTACTGTGGTACCCACTACTACCACCACAGCTACCCTGAAACCCACCACCCCTCCTCTAGACCCTACCGACCCCACCCACCTGCCCCTCCTGGTGAATGAGTCAGTCACATGGTCTTGGTGGGAGATAGTGACCATCCTGGTGGAGTGGGAGGAGAGCAGGGCGGAGACAGAGGAGGGGAGGGTTGGGGGAGGGAACAGCTGGGAGCATCATGGTCTCTATAGAGGATTTACCAGACTCTCACCACACCCCACCATGACCACAGCCGTCACACCTAGAGCCCCAACTCAACCCCCTAGAACCCCAACTCAACCCCCTAGAGCCCCAACTCAACCCCCTAGAACCCCAACTCAACCCCATAGAACCCCAACTCAACCCCCTAGAACCCCAACTCAACCCCCTAGAACCCCAACTCAACCCCCTAGAACCCCAACTCAACCCCCTAGAACCCCAACTCAACCCCCTAGAACCCCAACTCAGCCACCTAGGACCCCAACTCAACCCCCTAGGACCCCAACTCAACCCCCACCCCCTAGGACCCCAACTCAACCCCCACCACCTAGATCCCAGACCCTGACCGCCCCAGTGACCACAGTCAGACAGGTTGGAGGTTCAGGTCCCTGGGGGGATCGGCTGGGACGGGGGGGTGGTAGCGCGGCGGGAGGCAGAGCTGTGTTCTGTTGGTGGCTGTTTGCAGGGTGTGTGTTGTTGTGTGTTCTGTCTGGGGGGTGGGTGTGTGTGAGCGGCCTATGGCTATGGAGGATGTATAGGACTGTCTATAGGCCTCTACTGAACAGGGGGAGAGGTGGGGGAGGGAGGGGAGTCAGGCTGCTCAGGTTCAAATGCCACGAGGGGGGAGACAAGGGGGAGGTCAATGGGGAGAACGGGGGAGTCAAAGCCATATCCCTGCCTCTAGGAGGAGGGGGTGGAGGAGGGGGGGTGCATGCCATCTATCGCTCTGTTCTATTCATCTCTAGAGAGGAGGGAGAAAGAGAGGGGGAGGAGGGAGAGAGTGTGATCGAGATGTTGGACTCAGCAATAGAAGGGACAGCTGTGGGGATGTCACTAAAAAACAGGAGGGAGGGAGGAGAAGAAGAAAGTGAGGGAGGAATAGTGGGAGGGGTGGAGAGGAAGGATGTGTATAGGAAGAGTCTCTACAGAGTGTACAGTAGGGAGGAGAAGATAGAGGGACTGAGGGATGTAGAGGAGAGCTGGCAGACAGAGGAAGGAGGGAGGAAGGGAGGTGGAGAGAGAGGAGGAGGAGGGAGAGAGGCTAAGAAGCGATACAGTTTGGTTCTGAGGGAGGAGAGTGTAGAGGGGACGAGAGGGAGGGAGAGAGAGGGGCAGGAGAAGGAATGGGTGGTGGGAGGATGGGAGATGCCTGGGGGAGAGAGGAGGGAGGAGAGGGGGAACGGAGGGGGAGACTGGTGGTCTCTCTTACCCAGCATGCCTTGGTGCAACCCCCCACCTGACCCTCACCCTAACCCCCCACCTGAGAGGCACACCTGAGGGATGTCATCACACCAAATCCTCTCTAGGTTTCTTCCTAGGTTCCTGCTTTGTAGGAAGCTTTTCCTAACTACTCTTCTTCTGCCTCTGCACTGCTTGCTCTTTGGGTTTTAGGCTGGGTATCTATGAAGCACTTTGTGATAAACTGATGATGTAAAATGGTCTTGCAAAAATACATTTGATTGATTGATTTGACATCATCCCAAGTGACATGGCTGTCCCAGTGTAGAGTGACCTTTACTATCCTGTCAGCTCTGTCCCAGTGTAGAGTGACCTTTACTATCCTGTTAGCTCTGTCCCAGTGTAGAGTGACCTTTACTATACTGTCAGCTCTGTCCCAGTGTAGAGTGACCTTTACTATCCTGTCAGCTCTGTCCCAGTGTAGAGTGACCTTTACTATCCTGTCAGCTCTGTCCCAGTGTAGAGTGACCTTTACTATACGGTCAGCTCTGTCCCAGTGTAGAGTGACCTTTACTATCCTGTCAGCTCTGTCCCAGTGTAGAGTGACCTTTACTATCCTGTCAGCTCTGTCCCAGTGTAGAGTGACCTTTACTATCCTGTCAGCTCTGTCCCAGTGTAGAGTGACCTTTACTATCCTGTCAGCTCTGTCCCAGTGTAGAGTGACCTTTACTATCCTGTCAGCTCTGTCCCAGTGTAGAGTGACCTTTACCGTCCTGTCAGCTCTGTCCCAGTGTAGAATGACCTTTACTATCCTGTCAGCTCTGTCCCAGTGTAGAGTGACCTTTACTATCCTGTCAGCTCTGTCCCAGTGTAGAGTGACCTTTACTATCCTGTCAGCTCTGTCCCAGTGTAGAGTGACCTTTACTATCCTGTCAGCTCTGTCCCAGTGTAGTGACCTTTACTATCCTGTCAGCTCTGTCCCAGTGTAGAGTGACCTTTACTATCCTGTCAGCTCTGTCCCAGTGTAGAGTGACCTTTACTATACTGTCAGCTCTGTCCCAGTGTAGAGTGCCCTTTACTATCCTGTCAGCTCTGTCCCAGTGTAGAGTGACCTTTACTATCCTGTTAGCTCTGTCCCAGTGTAGAATGACCTTTACTATCCTGTCAGCTCTGTCCCAGTGTAGAGTGACCTTTACTGTCCTGTCAGCTCTCTCCCAGTGTAGAGTGACCTTTACCTTCCTGTCAGCTCTGTCCCAGTGTAGAGTGACCTTTACTATCCTGTCAGCTCTGTCCCAGTGTAGAGTGACCTTTACCATCCTGTCAGCTCTGTCCCAGTGTAGGGTGACCTTTACCTTGGCTTTACATTTCAATCTCGCTACAGCACAAATCTTTGGCGCCAGGTTTGAATCTCGGCCTTTATCAATGACCTGGGACCTGTTGGCATCTAACCACTCTATATTCTTAAATAGTGTTTGGTTTAAATATGTTAACACAACCTGTTATGCTTTATGTAAATAATAAACATCTATGTCACAAAAACTTGTTCAAGACCTATATATATATATATATATTTACAGAACATCTCGAACAAAGGAAAAGAGGGACAAAGAAAGAAAGTTCTCTCCCTCTCTCTTCCTCCCTAATTAACATTGCCACAGGCTGTTCCTCTTCAGCGAACACACAGAAGCAAAACTTATTTCCAAAACAACTTGAATGAAATGTTCTTATTTTTTTATGAGAAATCTGAAGAGCTTTACAAAGACATGCTGCATCACTGAGCCTGGTCTTCCTAACAGAACTGGAACGTGTCGGTTCTGTGGAGTGTGTTCTGTGGAGTGTGTTCTGTGGAGTGTGTTCTGTGGTGTGTGTTCTGTGGAGTGTGTTCTGTGGAGTGTGTTCTGTGGAGTGTGTTCTGTGGAGTGTGTTCTGTGGTGTGTGTTCTGTGGAGTGTGTTCTGTGGTGTGTGTTCTGTGGTGTGTGTTCTGTGGTGTGTGTTCTGTGGAGTGTGTTCTGTGGAGTGTGTTCTGTGGAGTGTGTTCTGTGGAGTGTGTTCTGTGGAGTGTGTTCTGTGGTGTGTGTTCTGTGGAGTGTGTTCTGTGGAGTGTGTTCTGTGGAGTGTGTTCTGTGGAGTGTGTTCTGTGGAGTGTGTTCTGTGGTGTGTGTTCTGTGGTGTATGTTCTGTGGAGTGTGTTCTGTGGTGTGTGTTCTGCGGTGTGTGTTCTGTGGAGTGTGTTCTGTGGTGTGTGTTCTGTGGAGTGTGTTCTGTGGAGTGTGTTCTGTGGAGTGTGTTCTGTGGAGTGTGTTCTGTGGTGTGTGTTCTGTGGAGTGTGTTCTGTGGAGTGTGTTTCTGATGCCGCACTCCATCACCATCCTTGGTCAAATGGCCCTTACACAACCTGGAGGTGTGTTTTGGGTCATTGTCCTGTCAAATGGCCCTTACACAACCTGGAGGTGTGTTTTGGGTCATTGTCCTGTATTTACCTTTATTTAATTAACCAGGTAGACTAGTTGAGAACAAGTTTTAATTTACAACTGCGACCTGGCAAAGATAAAGCAAAGCAGTGCGACACAAACAACAACACAGAGTTAGACATGGAATAAACAAATGCACAGTCAATAACAGAATAGAAAAGTTGATATACAGTGTGCAAATGTAGTCAGATTAGGGAGGTAAGGCAATAAATTGGCCATAGTGGCGAAATAATTACAATGTACCATTAACACTGGAGTGATAGATGTGCAGAAGATGAATGTGCAAGTAGAGATACTGGGGTGCAAAGGAGCCAAAAATTATAATAATAATAACAATATGGGGATGTGGTAGTTGGGTGGGCTATTTACAGATGGGCTGTGTACAGGTACAATGATCTGTAAGCTGCTCTGACAGCTGATGCTTAAAGTTAGTGAGGGAGATATAAGACTCCAGCTTCAGTGATTTTTGCAATTCATTCCAGTCATTGTCAGCAGAGAACTGGAAGGAAAGGCGGAATTGGCTTTGGGGCTGACCAGTGAAGTATACCTGCTGTAGTATACGGGCGGGCAGGTGCGGGCAGCGATTGGTTGAAGAGCATGCATTTAGTTTTAGTTGCATTTAAGAGCAGTTGGAGGCCACGGAAGGAGAGTTGTATGGCATTGAAGCTCGTCTGGAGGTTAGTTAACAGAGTGTCCCAAGAAGCGCCAGAAGTATACAGAATGGTGTCGTCTGCGTAGAGGTGAATCAGAGAATCACCAGCCACAAGAGCGACATCATTGATATATACAGAGAAAAGAGTCAGCCCGAGAATTGAACCCTGTGGCACCCCCATAGAGACTGCCATAGGTCCAGACAACAGGCCCTCCGATTTGAAACACTGAACTCTATCTGAGAAGTAGTTGGTGAACCAGACGAGGCAGTCATTTGTGAAACCAAGGCTGTTGAGTCTGCCGATAAGAATGCAGTGATTGGCATAGGTCGAAAGCCTTGGTCATGTTGATGAAGCTGGCTGCACAGTATTGTATTTTGTCGATGGCGGTTATGATATCATTTAGGACCTTGAGCGTGGCTGAGGTGCACCCATGACCAGCTCGGAAACCAGATTGCATAGCGGAGAAGGTACGATGGGATTCGAAATGTTTGGTGATCTGTTTGTTAACTTCGATTTCGAAGACCTTAGAAAGGCAGGGTAGGAAAGATATAGGTCTTTAACCTTTTGGATCTAGAGTGTCTCTCCTTTGAAGAGGGGGATGACAGCGGCAGCTTTCCAATCTTTGGGGATTTCAGACGATACGAAAGACAGGTTGAACAGGCTAGTAATAGGGGTTGCAACAATTTTGGCGGATAATTTTAGAAAGAGAGGGTCCAGATTGTCTAGCCCGGCTGATTTGTAAGTGTCCAGATTTTGCAGCTCTTTCAGAACATCAGCTGTATGGATTTGGGTCAAGGAGAAATGGGGGAGGCTTGGCAAGTTGCTGTGGGGGGTGCATGCCTGTTGACCGGGGTAGGGGTAGCCAGGTGGAAAGCATGGCCAGCCGTAGAAAAATGCTTATTGAAATTCTCGATTATCGTAGATTTGTCGGTGGTGACAGTGTTTCCTAGCCTCAGTGCAGTGGGCAGCTGGGAAGAGGGGCTCTTGTTCTCCATGGACTTTACAGTGTCCCAAAACGTTTTGTAGTTTGTGCTACAGGATGCAAATGTCTGTTTGAAAAAGCTAGCCTTTGCTTTCCTAACTTCCTGATTATATTGGTTCCTGACTATTCAATGCTAATGCAGAAAGCCACAGGGTGTTTTTGTGCTGGTCAAGGGCAGTTAACAAGCGGCAATGGTGAGAGGCTTGTTTCTGGAAAGGTAGAAGCTCGAATTGTTTGGGCACAGACCTGGATAGTATGACAGAACTCTGCAGGCTGTCTCTGCAGTAGATTGCAACTCCACCCCCCTTGGCAGTTCTATCTTGTCAGGAAAATATTATAGTTAGGGATGGAAATGTCATGATTTTTGGTGGCCTTCCTATGCCAGGATTCAGACATGGCTAGGACATCCAGGTTGGCGGATGTGCTAAAGCAGTGAATAAAACAAACTTAGGGAGGAGGCTTCTAATGTTAACATGCATGAAACCAAGGCTTTTACGGCTACAGAAGTCAACAAATGAGAGCACCTGGGGAATGGTAGTGATGCTGGGTGCTGCAGGCACCATTTAAGCCAGGTGAGGTCACCGCATGTGTGGGGGGTGGAACATAAGGGCTAAGGCATATTGAGCAGGGCTGGAGGCTCTACGGTGAAATAAGGAAAAAATGACTAACCAAAACAGCAATAGACAAGGCATATTGACATTAAAGAGAGGCATGTGTAACCGAATGATCATAGGGTCCAGTGAGTAGCTAGGCAAGCTGGAGGCACGGCGATTCAGACAGCTAACAGGTCGGGTCTAGCAGATGGGCCTAGGGGGATGTCGCAACAAGAGTTTGTTGAAACCCCCTCGGACGGTTACGTCAGCAGACCAGTCATGATGGATCAGCGGGGCTCCATGTCAGCAGCAAAAGGCCAATTGGCAAAAGAGGTAATTGAAGCCCAGGGATGGAATCTCTTCAGCTAGCCGGGAGATGGGCCTAGTTCGAGGCTAGCTCCAGGCTAAATCCTAGCTAGTAGCTAGTTAGCTGGTTAGCTTCAGAAGGGGGTTCCGGTTCAAAAGTATAAAAATATAAAAATAGCAGATCCATAACAGATTGGGTGAGGCGGGTTCCATGTAAACAAATCCAACGTCAGGAAGCGCGTTCACTAAAAGCTGACGAAATGTCCAAAAGTTCCGTAACAGTCCGTAGAAACATGTCAAACGATGTACTGAATCAATCTTTAGAATGTTTTTAACATAAATCTTGAATAACGTTCCAACCGGAGAATTACATGGCCATAATAAATAGACAAAAGTGGACAACCTTGTTTTACTCCGACAGAGTAAAACAAGGTGCTTGTCATCTGCAAGGATTGAGGAGGTTTCTACGATAAAAACAAATGGAATGGCGCTAAGCACAGGCAAAATCCTAGAGGAAAACCTGGTTCAGTCTGCATTCCAACAGACACTGGGAGACAAATCCACATTTCAGCAGGACAATAATCTAAAACAATGCCAAATATACATTTCAGTTGCTTACCAAGATGACCTTGCATTGAATGTTTTTGAGTGGCCTAGCTACAGCTTGACAATCTATTGCAAGACTTAATGCCTGTCTAGCAATGATCTACAACCGAATTGACAGAACTTGAAGATTAAAAAAATGATTTGCAAATATTGTACAATCCAGGTGTGCAAAGCTTTTAGAGACTTACCCAGAAAGACACAGGTGTAATCGCTGCCAAAGGTGCTTGTACAAAGTATTGACCCAGTGATTCTAACATGTATTAACTCAGGGCGTTGAATACTTATCTTATCAAGATAAAATAATTGAGCAGATTTTTATAGTGCTTTTCTACCAACTGAGGTTGTGACGGAGAAGTCCGTCACTGGCCGCGGGCAGCATTTGGTAAGCTAATACACCCATACACACACTCGTCTCCCCTCCCTGCCTCATTTTCAGCTACGTTAGCAATGTGGGTCGACACACAAGTTAACTTAGCGATCTCAGTTCATACATGACACACATTATTCTTATCTCCAGTAACAGTTTGGTATAAGGAATGTGCAGACAAGCTTTCATGTTTAATTTAAGTGATGTTTATTGTACTCATCAATATTTTAGATGAGCACTCTGACAGTTTCTGTTCCTTTCTGTCTCTGTAGCTTCCAGGTATGCTGGAATAAGGACCCAAGCTACGGCAATCGGGCTGGCTTTGTAGTGCCTGTCCCAAATTGCGCTTTCATGTGAATAGGAATATTGGTAACCCTAGGTATAAAATGGTAAAAAAATGGCTACTTCTCAGAAAGTTTTACTCTGTCGGAGTAAAACAAGGTTGTCCACTTTTGTCTATTTATTATGGCCATGTAATTCTCCGTTTGGAACGTTATTCAAGATTTATGTTAAAAACATTCTAAAGATTGATTCAGTACATCGTTTGACATGTTTCTACGGACTGTTACGGAACTTTTGGACATTTCGTCAGCTTTTAGTGAACGCGCTTCCTGACGTTGGATTTGTTTACATGGAGCCCTGCTGATCCATCAGGACTGGTTTGCTGACGTAACTGTCCGAGGGGGTTTCAACAAACTCTTGTTGCGAATAGGTAAACTGTGATATGACTAAAGCGTTAATCACGGTGATTTTTCCACAAATAGACAGGTATTTTCCTTTCCATGGTAGCAAGATCTTATCTATTTTTGATAATTTCTATTAAAATGTATTGTAGTGAGATCTTCTGTTTTGGGATATGTATACTGGGTATGTCCACATCAACGTCAGACCATTTTATTGGTAAACTACACAGTAATGTAAAAGTAATATTTTTTAATGATCCAATACGTAATATAGTACACTTCTCATAATTAGGTATTAATCGAGAGAGGTTATGTAAATTATCTAGATCCTCCATGAGGCTGTGGAGGGATCCAAGTTGTTGATTTAAAAGAAAACAGGAATCATCAGCGAACAATGACACCTTTGTTTTTAAGCCCTGGATTTCTAGGCCCTTGACATTATTGGTGGATCTGATGTTAAGAGCTAAGTAACTCGCCACCCATCGAAGATAAATACCTTCCCCTAAACCTGGAGGCTCTCCACTACAGAGATAAATACCTTCCCCTAAACCTGGAGGCTTTCCACTGCAGAGATAAATACCTTCCCCTAAACCTGGAGGCTCTCCACTACAGAGATAAATACCTTCCCTTAAACCTGGAGGCTCTCCACTACAGAGATACATACCTTCCCCTAAACCTGGAGGCTCTCCACTGCAGAGATAAATACCTTCCCCTAAACCTGGAGGCTCTCCACTACAGAGATAAATACCTTCCCCTAAACCTGGAGGCTCTCCACTACAGAGATAAATACCTTCCCCTAAACCTGGAGGCTCTCCACTACAGAGATAAATACCTTCCCCTAAACCTGGAGGCTCTCCACTACAGAGATAAATACCTTCCCCTAAACCTGGAGGCTCTCCACTACAGAGATACATACCTTCCCTTAAACCTGGAGGCTCTCCACTGCAGAGATAAATACCTTCCCCTAAACCTGGAGGCTCTCCACTACAGAGATACATACCTTCCCCTAAACCTGGAGGCTCTCCACTACAGAGATACATACCTTCCCTTAAACCTGGAGGCTCTCCACTACAGAGATAAATACCTTCCCCTAAACCTGGAGGCTCTCCACTACAGAGATACATACCTTCCCTTAAACCTGGAGGCTCTCCACTACAGAGATAAATACCTTCCCCTAAACCTGGAGGCTCTCCACTACAGAGATAAATACCTTCCCCTAAACCTGGAGGCTCTCCACTGCAGAGATAAATACCTTCCCTTAAACCTGGAGGCTCTCCACTACAGAGATACATACCTTCCCCTAAACCTGGAGGCTCTCCACTACAGAGATAAATACCTTCCCCTAAACCTGGAGGCTCTCCACTACAGAGATAAATACCTTCCCCTAAACCTGGAGGCTCTCCACTACAGAGATACATACCTTCCCCTAAACCTGGAGGCTCTCCACTACAGAGATACATACCTTCCCTTAAACCTGGAGGCTCTCCACTACAGAGATACATACCTTCCCCTAAACCTGGAGGCTCTCCACTACAGAGATAAATACCTTCCCTTAAACCTGGAGGCTCTCCACTACAGAGATACATACCTTCCCTTAAACCTGGAGGCTCTCCACCACAGAGATACATACCTTCCCTTAAACCTGGAGGCTCTCCACTACAGAGATACATACCTTCCCTTAAACCTGGAGGCTCTCCACTACAGAGATAAATACCTTCCCCTAAACCTGGAGGCTCTCCACTACAGAGATACATACCTTCCCTTAAACCTGGAGGCTCTCCACTACAGAGATAAATACCTTCCCCTAAACCTGGAGGCTCTCCACTACAGAGATAAATACCTTCCCCTAAACCTGGAGGCTCTCCACTGCAGAGATAAATACCTTCCCTTAAACCTGGAGGCTCTCCACTACAGAGATACATACCTTCCCCTACACCTGGAGGCTCTCCACTACAGAGATAAATACCTTCCCCTAAACCTGGAGGCTCTCCACTACAGAGATAAATACCTTCCCCTAAACCTGGAGGCCTCCACTACAGAGATAAATACCTTCCCCTAAACCTGGAGGCTCTCCACTACAGAGATAAATACCTTCCCCTAAACCTGGAGGCTCTCCACTACAGAGATAAATACCTTCCCCTAAACCTGGAGGCTCTCCACTACAGAGATAAATACCTTCCCCTAAACCTGGAGGCTCTCCACTACAGAGATAAATACCTTCCCCTAAACCTGGAGGCTCTCCACTACAGAGATAAATACCTTCCCCTAAACCTGGAGGCTCTCCACTACAGAGATAAATACCTTCCCCTAAACCTGGAGGCTCTCCACTACAGAGATAAATACCTTCCCCTAAACCTGGAGGCTCTCCACTACAGAGATAAATACCTTCCCCTAAACCTGGAGGCTCTCCACTACAGAGATAAATACCTTCCCCTAAACCTGGAGGCTCTCCACTACAGAGATAAATACCTTCCCCTAAACCTGGAGGCTCTCCACTACAGAGATAAATACCTTCCCCTAAACCTGGAGGCTCTCCACTACAGAGATAAATACCTTCCCCTAAACCTGGAGGCTCTCCACTACAGAGATAAATACCTTCCCCTAAACCTGGAGGCTCTCCACTACAGAGATAAATACCTTCCCCTAAACCTGGAGGCTCTCCACTACAGAGATAAATACCTTCCCTTAAACCTGGAGGCTCTCCACTACAGAGATAAATACCTTCCCTTAAACCTGGAGGCTCTCCACTACAGAGATAAATACCTTCCCTTAAACCTGGAGGCTCTCCGCTGCAGAACACACACGTTACACTGAACACACACATTCAACACAAACATTACACTGTCAACATTGTATTAGTGACAACCTTTTGTTTGCTCAGCTCTTAATCAGGTTATTGATTAGCTAATTGATTAAGGATGATTACATCATCACTGTTGACCTCTGACCTTGGGGGTTCTGGATTACAGGATGTGTTACCGTGGTGATCAGGGGACGTATTATGGAATATCACTTTAATCCCCCGGAATTAATGCATTTACAGTAAGCACACACTCTCTCTCTCTCTCTCTCTCTCTCTCTCTCTCTCTCTCTCTCTCTCTCTCTCTCTCTCTCTCTCTCTCTCTCTCTCTCTCTCTCTCTCTCTCTCTCTCTCTCTCTCAATTCAATTCAATTCAATTCAAGGGGCTTTATTGGCATGGGAAACATGTGTTAACATTGCCAAAGCAAGTGAGGTAGATAATATACAAAAGTGAAATAAACAATAAAAATTAACAGTAAACATTACACATACAGAAGTTTCAAAACAATAAAGACATGACAAATGTCATATTATATATATACAGTGTTGTAACAATGTACAAATGGTTAAAGCACACAAGTTAAAATAAATAAACATAAATATGGGTTGTATTTACAATGGTGTTTGTTCTTCACTGGTTGCCCTTTTCTTGTGGCAACAGGTCACAAATCTTGCTGCTGTGATGGCACACTGTGGAATTTCACCCAGTAGATATGGGAGTTTATCAAAATTGGATTTGTTTTCGAATTCTTTGTGGATCTGTGTAATCTGAGGGAAATATGTCTCTCTAATATGGTCATACATTGGGCAGGAGGTTAGGAAGTGCAGCTCAGTTTCCACCTCATTTTGTGGGCAGTGAGCACATAGCCTGTCTTCTCTTGAGAGCCATGTCTGCCTACGGCGGCCTTTCTCAATAGCAAGGCTATGCTCACTGAGTCTGTACATAGTCAAAGCTTTCCTTAAGTTTGGGTCAGTCACAGTGGTCAGGTATTCTGCCACTGTATACTCTCTGTTTAGGGCCAAATAGCATTCTAGTTTGCTCTGTTTTTTTGTTAATTCTTTCCAATGTGTCAAGTAATTATCTTTTTGTTTTCTCATGATTTGGTTGGGTCTAATTGTGCTGTTGTCCTGGGGCTCTGTGGGGTGTGTTTGTGTTTGTGAACAGAGCCCTAGGACCAGCTTGCTTAGGGGACTCTTCTCCAGGTTCATCTCTCTGTAGGTGATGGCTTTGTTATGGAAGGTTTGGGAATCGCTTCCTTTTAGGTGGTTGTAGAATTTAACGGCTCTTTTCTGGATTTTGATAATTAGTGGGTATTGGCCTAATTCTGCTCTGCATGCATTATTTGGTGTTCTACGTTGTACACGGAGGATATTTTTGCAGAATTCTGCATGCAGAGTCTCAATTTGGTGTTTGTCCCATTTTGTGAAATCTTGGTTGGTGAGCGGACCCCAGACCTCACAACCATAAAGGGCAATGGGCTCTATGACTGATTCAAGTATTTTTAGCCAGATCCTAATTGGTATGTTGAAATTTATGTTCCTTTTGATGGCATAGAATGCCCTTCTTGCCTTGTCTCTCAGATCGTTCACAGCTCTGTGGAAGCTACCTGTGGTGCTGATGTTTAGGCCGAGGTATGTATAGTTTTTTGTGTGCTCTAGGGCAACGGTGTCTAGATGGAATTTGTGGTCCTGGCGACTGGACCTTTTTTGGAACACCATTATTTTGGTCTTACTGAGATTTACTGTCAGGGCCCAGGTCTGACAGAATCTGTGCAGAAGATCTAGGTGCTGCTGTAGGCCCTCCTTGGTTGGTGACAGAAGCACCAGATCATCAGCAAACAGTAGACATTTGACTTCGGATTCTAGTAGGGTGAGACCGGGTGCTGCAGACTGTTCTAGTGCCCGCGCCAATTCGTTGATATATATGTTGAAGAGGGTGGGGCTTAAGCTGCATCCCTGTCTCACCCCACGACCCTGTGTGAAGAAATGTGTGTGTTTTTTGCCAATTTTAACCGCACACTTGTTGTTTGTGTACATGGATTTTATGATGTCGTATGTTTTACCCCCAACACCACTTTCCATCAATTTGTATAGCAGACCCTCATGCCAAATTGAGTCGAAGGCTTTTTTGAAATCAACAAAGCATGAGAAGACTTTGCCTTTGTTTTGGTTTGTTTGGTTGT
Organism: Salvelinus alpinus; assembly: GCF_045679555.1. NCBI lineage: Eukaryota > Metazoa > Chordata > Actinopteri > Salmoniformes > Salmonidae > Salvelinus > Salvelinus alpinus. Next base: position 74,610,702 of record NC_092096.1, read on the forward strand.
CAATTAGGGTGTGTAGGGTGAATACATGGTCTGTTGTACGGTAATTTGGTAAAAAGACAATTTGACATTTGCTCAGTACATTGTTTTCATTGAGGAAATGTACGAGTCTGCTGTTAATGATAATGCAGAGTATTTTCCCAAGGTTACTGTTGACGCATATTCCACGGTAGTTATTGGGGTCAAATTTGTCTCCACTTTTGTGGATTGGGGTGATCAGTCCTTGGTTCCAAATATTGGGGAAGATGCCAGAGCTAAGGACGATGTTAAAGAGTTTTAGTATAGCCAATTGGAATTTGTTGTCTGTATATTTGATCATTTCATTAAGGATACCATCAACACCACAGGCCTTTTTGGGTTTGAGGGTTTTTATTTTGTCCTGTAACTCATTCAAGGTAATTGGAGAATCCAATGGGTTCTGGTAGTCTTTAATAGTTGATTCTAGGATTTGTATTTGATCATGTATATGTTTTTGTTCTTTATTCTTTGTTATAGAGCCAAAAAGATTGGAGAAGTGGTTTACCCATACATCTCCATTTTGGATAGATAATTCTTCGTGTTGTTGTTTGTTTAGTGTTTTCCAATTTTCCCAGAATTGGTTAGAGTCTATGGAGTCTTCAATTACATTGAGCTGATTTCTGACGTGCTGTTCCTTCTTTTTCCGTAGTGTATTTCTGTATTGTTTTAGTGATTCGCCATAGTGAAGGCGTAGACTCAGGTTTTCCGGGTCTCTATGTTTTTGGTTGGACAGGTTCCTCAATTTATTTCTTAGATTTTTGCATTCTTTATCAAACTATTTGTCATTGTTGTTCATTTTCTTCGGTTTTCTATTTGAGATTTTTAGATTTGATAGGGAAGCTGAGAGGTCAAATATACTGTTAAGATTTTCTACTGCCAAGTTTACACCTTCACTATTGCAGTGGAACATTTTACCCAGGAAGTTGTCTAAAAGGGATTGAATTTGCTGTTGCCTAATTGTTTTTTGGTAGGTTTCCAAACTGCATTCCTTCCATCTATAGCATTTCTTAATGTTACTCAGTTCCTTTGGCTTTGATGCCTCATGATTGAGTATTGCTCTGTTCAAGTAGACTGTGATTTTGCTGTGGTCTGATAGGGGTGTCAGTGGGCTGACTGTGAACGCTCTGAGAGACTCTGGGTTGAGGTCAGTGATAAAGTAGTCTACAGTGCTACTGCCAAGAGATGAGCTATAGGTGAACCTACCATAGGAGTCCCCTCGAAGCCTACCATTGACTATGTACATACCCAGCGTGCGACAGAGCTGCAGGAGTTGTGACCCGTTTTTGTTGGTTATGTTGTCATAGTTGTGCCTAGGGGGGCATATGGGGGAGGGAATGCTGTCACCTGCAGGCAGGTGTTTGTCCCCCTGTGTGCTGAAGGTGTCAGGTTCTTGTCCAGTTCTGGCATTTAGGTCGCCACAGACTAATACATGTCCCTGGGCCTGGAAATGATTGATTTCCCCCTCCAGGATGGAGAAGCTGTCTTTATTAAAGTATGGGGATTCTAGTGGGGGGATATAGGTAGCACACAGGAGGACATTTTTCTCTGTTAAGATAATTTCCTTTTGAATTTCTAGCCAAATGTAAAATGTTCCTGTTTTGATTAATTTAATGGAGTGAGTTAGGTCTGCTCTATACCAAATTAGCATTCCCCCTGAGTCCCTTCCCTGTTTCACACCTGGTAGTTTGGTGGATGGGACTACCAGCTCTCTGTAACCTAGAGGGCAACCAGTGGGTCCGTCTCCGCTATACCATCTCTCTCTCTCTCTCTCTCTCTCTCTCTCTCTCTCTCTCTCTCTCTCTCTCTCTCTCTCTCTCTCTCTCTCTCTCTCTCTCTCTCTCTCTCTCTCTCTCTCTCTCTCTCTCTCTCTCTCTCTCTCTCTCTCTCTCTCTCTCTCTCTCTCTCTCTCTCTCTCTCTCTCTCTCTCTCTCTCTCTCTCTCTCTCTCTCTCTCTCTCTCTCTCTCTCTCTCTCTCTCTCTCTCTCTCTCTCTCTCTCTCTCTCTCTCTCTCTCTCTCTCTCTCTCTCTCTCTCTCTCTCTCTCTCTCTCTCTCTCTCTCTCTCTCTCTCTCTCTCTCTCTCTCTCTCTCTCTCTCTCTCTCTCTCTCTCTCTCTCTCTCTCTCTCTCTCTCTCTCTCTCTCTCCTCTCTCTCTCTCTCTCTCTCTCTCTCTCTCTCTCTCTCTCTCTCTCTCTCTCTCTCTCTCTCTCTCTCTCTCTCTCTCTCTCTCTCTCTCTCTCTCTCTCTCTCTCTCTCTCTCTCTCTCTCTCTCTCTCTCTCTCTCTCTCGCTAGACTCCCAGATGTTCAGTTGACCTTCATCTGAAAATATTTCAGAATGGACAGATGAGAAGAGGAAGTGGTTTCTGGATTACCTCCGGAACAGAGGGGAGAGAGATGATATGATGGTAAGAATGTTGGCTTCTCATCAACAGTCTCACCAGCCAATCAGTAACATTAATTGAGACTGTTTGTATTTATTATGGATCTAATTGTACTGCTTGCATAAGTTACTTGATGTGGAATAAAGTGCCATGTAGTCATGGTCTGTTCTGGACTTGGGGACTATGAAGAGACCTCTGGTGGCGTGTCTTGTGGGGTATACATGGGTGGACTGTGAAGAGACCTCTGGTGGCATGTCTTGTGCGGTATGCATGGGTGGACTGTGAAGAGACCTCTGGTGGCGTGTCTTGTGCGGTATGCATGGGTGGACTGTGAAGAGACCTCTGGTGGCATGTCTTGTGCGGTATGCATGGGTGTCCGAGCTGTGTGCCAGTAGTTCAAACAGACAGCTCGGTGCATTCAACATGTCAACACCTGTTCTGAGACAGTTACAGTTATTAGTAACTGGAATAAGCAATTTCACAAATGTGTGAAGTGTCTGTTTGCTGCTCATTACACACCACGGACCAACAAATATTTATATCAACAACATAGGTTAAAAAACGTATTGTATGACCTCTTATACACTATATTAGGTCCAGCCTTTGGAACTTTGGTTTTCCTAGATATGGCTACTATATTGTGATCACTATATCCTATGGATTTGGATACTGCTTTAACGCAAATGTCTGCAGCATTAGTAAAGATGTGATCAATACATGTTGATAATTTCCTTCCTGTACTGTTTGTAAATACCTTGGTAGGTTGACTGATAACCTGAACCAGGTTGCAAGCACTATTTACAGTTTAAGCCTTCTCTTGAGTGGGCAGCCTGATGAAAGCCAGTCAATATTTAAATCGTCCAGAAAACTCTCACACATGTTATCCAGATACTGACTGTTATAGCACTTGGTGGTCTATAGCAGCTACCCAGCAGAATGGGCTTTAGGTTTAAATGTTTTTAAAATTTAACTAGGCAAGTCATTTAAGAACAAATTCTTATTTACAATGATGACCTACCCCGGCCAAACCCTCCCCTTACCCGGACAACACTGGGCCAATTGTGCGCCGCCCTGTGGGACTCCCAATCACAGCCGGTTGTGATTCAGCCCGGGATCGAACCGTTCTGTAGTGACTCCTCTATCACTGCGATGCAGTGCCTTAGACTGCTGCGCCACTCAAGGAAGGTGAGGCAGATGAACCTGTAAACATATTACTTCAACAGTATTTAACATGAGATCCTCTCTAAGCTTTACAGGAATGTGGTTCTGAATATAAACAGCAACACCTCCACCTTTGGCATTTCTGTCTGTTTTCTGTAGATCTTATAACCATATACAGTGGGGCAAAAAAGTATTTAGTCAGCCACCAATTGTGCAAGTTCTCCCACTTAAAAAGATGAGAGAGGCCTGTAATTTTCATCATAGGTACACTTCAACTATGACAGACAAAATGAGAAAAAAAATCCAGAAAATCACATTGTAGGATTTTTAATGAATTTATTTGCAAATTATGGTGGAAAACTGCCTCAGTGCTGACAGTATAACTCTGGTTCATAGGCACATGATTACTACATACAATAGCTGTAGGATCAGTAGAGGCATTCAGGGTAGTAAGAGGGACATAAATTAGGTTACTTTGTGTCTTCCAGCACCCCTGGTGTAATGTACATTTGCTGAAGCATTATGACAACTCAGCGTCTATTAGGTTCTACAGCTGCACCATCGAGAGCATCCTGACTGGTTGCATCACTGGCTGGTACGGCAACTGCTCGGCCTCCGACCGCAAGGCACTACAGAGGGTAGTGCATGCGGCCCAGTACATCACTGGGGCCAAGCTTCCTGCCATCCAGGAACTGTGTTACAGGCGGTGTCAGAGGAAGGCCATAAAAATTGTCAAAGACTCCAGCCACCCCAGTCATAGACTCTACTACCGCATGGCAAGCGGTACCGGAGTGCCAAGTCTAGGACCAAAAGGCTTCTCAACAGTTTTTACCCCCAAGCCATAAGACTCCTTGAACATCTGATCAAATGGCTACCTAGACTATTTGCATTGCCACCCCCCCTCTTTACACCACTGCTACTCTCTGTTTATCTATGCATAGTAACTTTAATAACTCTACATGTACATATTACCTCGACTAACCGGTGCCTTCGCACATTGACACTGTACCGGTATCCCCTGTATATAGCCTCGCTATTGTTATTTTACTGCTGCTCTTTCATTATTTATTACTTTTATTTATTTTTGGGGGGGTATTTTTCTTAAAACTTCGTTGTTGGTTAAGGGCTTGTAAGTAAGCATTTCACTGTAAGGTCTACACCTGTTGTATTCAGCGCATGTGACTAATAACATTTGAATTGATTAACTGAGCTGGGCTTGGGTCACTGATAAGTCATTGTCTCAACGCAGCCTTATAATGCTGTGAAAGGATCCAGGATCCCACATGATTTGGGTGGATCCCATCCTCCTTATAAAATGTGTTTTGTTTCCAGAAGGTATCAAAATTGTCAATAAATATTACACCGACAGAGCTGCAATAGTCTCGTAGCCAGTTATGGAGGGCTAAATGTCTGCTGAAATGTTCAATGCCACGATTTAGGGAGGGTAGAGGGCCAGATATTATGGGGTGTTTTTTGGTGTCAAGTAGTCACCCAAACCCTCGTTCACCGGGATAGCACCAGGGACTGAGACATTTCTCACCATTGAACTGCCCAATACAAACGGCCAGAGAAGGGAATTAAGAAATCCACCCACTCCCACCCCTCACACAATTCAATGAGCCTTTCACGGGTCCACGAAAGCAGGATAGTGTATGCCCGCTGCTCCACACTCCCACAGCAGGAAGTGCCCCTTCAGATCCAGAGAGAGGGAAAGGGTCTGAACTGGACAATGGCAATCCCAGCAATGAAGGCACCGGGAGATCAGGTACCAGTGCAGAGAAGCTATTCCTTATGTCAATCTGCTCCGAACCTCTCAGTCACTTCAGTCCACTGAGCAACCGCTGCCTTCAGTTTCCACGACTTGTGTCATGTGACCAGCGCTGATTGGAACAATCCTCTTGCTGTTCTCCGTCTACTTCATCACAGGATCGAGGAGGAGCAGATGGAGACGAATTCCTTGGCAGGCAAGTTCCAGGTAGCACAGGCCATTCTGATAGGGAGAGATGGAGAACTAGTTCCAGGTAACACAGGCCATTCTGATAGGGACAGATGGAGAACCAGATCCAGGTAACACAGGCCATTCTGATAGGGACAGATGGAGAACTAGTTCCTAGTAACACACGCCATTCTGATAGGGACAGTTGGAGAACTAGTTCCTGGTAACACAGGCCATTCTGATAGGGACAGATGGAGAACTAGTTCCTGGTAACACATGCCATTCAGATAGGGACAGATGGAGAACTAGTTCCTGGTAACACATGCCATTCAGATAGGGACAGATGGAGAACCAGATCCAGGTAACATAGGCCATTCTGATAGGGACAGATGGAGAACTAGTTCCTAGTAACACAGGCCATTCTGATAGGGACAGTTGGAGAACTAGTTCCTGGTAACACAGGCCATTCTGATAGGGACAGATGGAGAACTAGTTCCTGGTAACACAGGCCATTCTGATAGGGACAGATGGGGAACTAGTTCCTGGTAACACAGGCCATTCTGATAGGGACAGATGGAGAACTAGTTCCTGGTAGCACAGGCCATTCTGATACGGACAGATGGAGAACTAGTTCCAGGCAGCACAGGTTGCTTGGGGTCATTGTGCATTTGGAAGACCCATTCGCGACCAAGCTTTAACTTCCTGACTGATGTCTTGAGATGTTGCTTCAATATATCCACATGCTTTTCCTTCCTCATGAAGCCATTTATTTTGTGAAGTGCACCAGTCCCTCCTGCAGCAAAGCATCCCCACAACATGATGCTGCCACCCCCTGTGCTTCACGGTTGGGATGGTTCTTCGGCTTGCAAGCCTCCCCCTTTTCCTCCAAACGTAACGATGGTAATTATGGCCAAACAGTTCTATTTTTGTTTCATCAGACCAGAGGACATTTAAAAAAAAAAAGGGAAAAAAAAGATTTTTGTCCCCATCTGCAGTTGCAAACCGTGGTTTGGCTTTTTTGTGGCGGTTTTGGAGCAGTTGCTTCTTCCTTGCTGAACGGTCGATATAGGACTCATTTTACTGTCTATATAGATACTTTTGCACCTGTTTCCTCCAGCATCTTCACAAGGTCCTTTGCTGTTGTTCTGGGATTGATTTTCACTTTTCGCACCAAAGTACGTTCATCTCTAGGAGACAAAACGCGTCTCCTTCCTGAGGCCTTGAAATACATCCACAGGTACACCTCCAATTGACTCAAATGATGTCAATTAGCCTATCAGAAGCTTCTTAAGCCATGACATCATTTTCTGGAATTTTCCAAGCTGTTTAAAGGCGCAGTCAACTTAGTGTATGTAAACTTCTGACCCACTGGAATTGTGATTATATGTGAAATAATATGTCTGCAAACAATTGTTGTAAAAATTACTTGTGTCAGGCACAAAGTAGATGTCCTAGCCGACTTTCCAAAACTATAGTTTGTTAACAAGAAATTTGTGGAGTGGTTGAAAAACGAGTTTTAATGACTCCATTCTAAGTATATGTAAACTTCCGACTTCAACTGTACTGTAGCTTGGAAAACAAACAGGATTCTGCGGGACAGGCTGCTTGTTTCCTCAGGTAATGTTGTTGGCTTCATGTTTTGTTTCCTTGCACGATACCTCTGAGTATGGCAATACTGGTATCATGACATCCCTAGTGTGTGTTTGTGTTACTATGTTAATCTGGGTGCAGATGTCAGGTATGGCGGTTTGCCCAGTTTCTCTCACTTAATCTGGACACACACGGTAATGGGGGGCATTAAATGTTTTTTACCAAATCCTGTTGTCAATCAAGCAGAGGGAGAGCGAAAAAGAGAGGAGAGAGAGAGAAGAGAGGGAGGTAGAGAGAGAGGAGACAGAGAAGGACGGAGGTGTTAGAGGAATAGATATTATAGAGGGATGGAGATAGAGGGATAATAAACGTATCGAGAGAGAGATCCGGACGGATAGAGAGACGGAGAGAGTGAATGAGAGACAAAGAAAGAAACAAAGAGAGTGTGTGAAAGAGAAACGGATAGAAAGACGGAAAGAGAGGCACAAAAAGAGAGAGAGGTGAGGAGGACATATGCATGGCAGGAGAGAGAGAGGATAGAGTGGTGTTTCTGGACCCTCAACTCTCCGGCCAGACGCCATTTTGGGAAGAGGAAGTAAAGTACCTTTGAACTTGCTGCTGTTTGAACCTGACCTCCCCTCCGAACCTGTAGGAACAACCCCCAAACCTGCCCTGACTTGTTGGAGGGCAGAACTGTGACCTGTTGGTCTATCCTTAACCCATGGAGGGTAAGATACCGGGATGTTAAGAAACATTTACCAAATAGTTTCTAGAACACTCAACCAGAGAGTCTGCTGCTTCTTGGATCTAGGAACACCTGGAACAGGACAAGCTGAACACACTGAAGGCCTAGGACTCTGCTGAGTGGAGGGGTCAGGGGTTTTGGGTCAGGGGTCAGAGGTAGGGGTTGCCAGGGGGTTCGCTGCCAGGGGTAACAGTCTGTGATTCATCATGTCCGCAGGGCGACCGTCGGGTGCAGGCTGTGGCTCATCAGCCGGTAAAGGGGGAAAGTTCAGTGTGGAGGCACTGTATGGGTTCAGTAAGAAACCCAAAACATCCGCCACCGCTAAGAGTGGGTCGGGTAAGAGAGGGGGAGGAGGGAAGGAGGAGTCGGTTCTAGCAGGACAGATACTACAGGCTGCCAGGACACTGATGGAGCGACGGAGGCTGGAACTCTATCTCAGAGAGTGTGACCTCACGGTGACGGAGTGTACCGCAGAACAGACCGCTATGCCATACAGGTGGGTAGACAGTAGACACACACACAGAATGGTTCTGTAACCTGACTGAATGTATGCTTTAATGTGAAAAGTAAGGGTATGCAACCAGGTGTTGGATGTACAGCAACCTTACCTTGGTTCAGGGAGATAGCAGCTTTACCTTGGACCAAGGTGACAGCAACCTGTCCTTGGTCCAGGGTGACATTACCTTACCTTGGTCCAGGGCAACAGCAACCTGTCCTTGGTCCAGGGCGACAGCACCTTACCTTGGTCCAGGGCGACAGCTATCTTACCTTGGTCCAGGGCGACAGCACCTTGCTTTGGTCCAGGGCAACAGCAACCTGTCCTTGGTCCAGGGTGACATTACCTTACCTTGGTCCAGGGCAACAGCAACCTGTCCTTGGTCCAGGGCGACAGCACCTTGCTTTGGTCCAGGGCGACAGCACCTTGCCTTGGTCCAGGGCGACAACACCTTACCTTGGTCTAGGGCGACAGCTATCTTACCTTGGTCCAGGGCGACAGCACCTTGCTTTGGTCCAGGGCGACAGCTATCTTACCTTGGTCCAGGGCGACAACACCTTACTTTGGTCCAGGGCGACAGCAGCCTTACCTTGGTCCAGGGCGACAGCACCTTACCTTGGTCTAGGGCGACAGCTATCTTACCTTGGTCCAGGGCGACAGCACCTTGCTTTGGTCCAGGGCAACAGCAACCTGTCCTTGGTTGGACAGCTGTCTTACCTTAGTCCAGGGTGACAGCAGCCTTACCTTGGTCCAGAGCCAGCTATCTTACCTTGGTCCAGGGCGACAGCACCTTACCTTGGTCCAGGGCGACAGCTGTCTTACCTTAGTCCAGGGTGACAGCAGCCTTACCTTGGTCCAGAGCCAGCTATCTTACCTTGGTCCAGGGCGACAGCACCTTACCTTGGTCCAGGGCGACAGCACCTTACCTTGGTCCAGGGCGACAGCTATCTTATCTTGGTCCAGGGCGACAGCTATCTTACCTTGGTCCAGGGCGACAGCACCTTACCTTGGTCCAGGGCGACAGCTATCTTATCTTGGTCCAGAGCCAGCTATCTTACCTTGGTCCAGGGCGACAGCACCTTACCTTGGTCCAGGGCGACAGCTATCTTATCTTGGTCCAGGGCAACAGCACCTCACCTTGGTCCAGGGACAGCTATCTTACCTTGGTCCAGGGCAACAGCATATTACCTTGTGTCACGTTCCTGACCTGTTTTCCTTTGTCTTGTATTTATTTTAGTTGGTCAGGGCGTGAGTTGGGTGGAAACAGAGTTGGGTGGGTGGTTGATTTTCTATGTTGGGATTTTTGTGTTCGGCCTGGTATGATTCTCAATCAGAGGCAGCTATCAATCGTTGTCCCTGATTGAGAATCATACTTAGGCAGCCTGGGTTTCACATGTGTTGTGTGGGTGTTTGTTTCCGTGTTTGTGTTTTTCACCACACGGTACTGTATAGGTTTCTGCACTTCGTTTATTTGTTTTGTAATTCAGTGTTCAGTTTTGTTATATTAAATCATTATGAACACTAACCACGCCGCGTATTGGTCCGATCCGTCTCGCCTCTCCTCGTCCGAGGAGGAGGACGAATATGAAAACCGTTACACCTTGGTCCAGGGCCAGCGCTGTCTTGACTCCTTTTGGTCGGCCAGTCCAAGCTGGTTATTATTTGTTGAGACTAAAATAAATAGCTAAGTATCCCAAAAAGGAAAGTGCAAACAGGCCTAAACTAAAGGTTCAAACCCTAAAACTAAAGGCATCATGGCCCCCAAACAAAACCAGTAAAACCAGAATACTACAGTACTTACTAATTCTAGAGTAAAATGTAGTATACTTTAGAATATCATACTACACATTTTAGTATCCCTCGATCATGTGTTGATCTTACTGTAGAATGTTGTAGTATACCACAGTAAACATTACAGTATTATCCGCAAAAAAACACTACTACAGTAAATAATAATACAGTAATGTCCGCAAAAACACTACAATCCGCAGAAATGCTTTTTTAACTACACAATATATACAAAAGTCCGTGGACACACCTTTAAATTGGGGGATTCCGCTATTTCAGCCACACCCATTGCTGACAGGTGTATAAAATCAAGCACACGGCCATGCAATCTCTATAGACAAACATTGGCAGTAGAATGGCCTTACTGAAGAGATCAGTGACTTTCAAAGTGGCACCGTCAAGGGATGCCACCTTTCCAGCAAGTCACTTTGTCAAGTTTCTGCCCTGCTAGAGATGCCCCGGTCAGCTGTAAGTGCTGTTATTGTGAAGTGGAAACGTCTAGGAGCAACAACGGCTCAGTGTTAGGCCTCACAAGCTCACAGAACGGGTCCGCCGAGTGCTGAAGCGTGTAAAAATCGTCTGTCCCTGATTGAGAACCATACCCGGCCAAAACATAGAAATACAAATAATAGAACTAAAGAACATAGAATGCCCACCCACAATCACACCCTGACCAAACCAAATAGAGACATAAAGGCTCTCTAAGGTCAGGGCGTGACAGTACCCCCCCCCCAAAGGTGCGGACTCCGGCCGCAAAACCTGAACCTATAGGGGAGGGTCTGGGTGGGCATCTATCCGCGGTGGCGGCTCAGGTGCGGGACGCAGACCCTGCTCCACCACTGGCTCACCCCTCTTTGGTGGCACCTCTGGTGCGGGGACCCTCGTCGCCGACCCCGGACTGGGGACCCTCGTTGCGGGCATCAGACTGGGCACCCTCGTTGCGGGCATCAGACTGGGCACCCTCGTTGCGGGCATCAGACTGGGCACCCTCGTTGCGGGCATCAGACTGGGCACCCTCGTTGCGGGCATCAGACTGGGCACCCTCGTTGCGGGCCCCGGACTGGGCACCCTCGTTGCGGGCATCAGACTGGGCACCCTCGTTGCGGGCCCCGGACTGGGGACCGTCGCTGGAGGCTCAGGACTGGGGACCGTCGCTGGAGGCTCCGGCCTGGAGACCGTCGCTGGAGGCTCCGGCCTGGAGACCGTCGCTGGAGGCTCCGGACTGGGGACCGTCGCTGGAGGCTCCGGACTGGGGACAGTCGCTGGAGGCTCAGGACTGGGGACCGTCGCTGGAGGCTCCGGACTGGGGACAGTCGCTGGAGGCTCAGGACTGGGGACCGTCGCTGGAGGCTCAGGACTGGAGACCGTCGCTGGAGGCTCCGGACTGGGGACCGTCGCTGGAGGCTCCGGGACTGGGGACCGTCGCTGGAGGCTCCGGGACTGGAGACCGTCGCTGGAGGCCCCGGACTGGGGACCGTCGCTGGAGGTGTTACACCCCTGAAAAAGGGGGGAAAGAATCACGAGAGTGATAGGTTAATGTTTACTCATTGAGAACTTTTAGTGCAATGAGAAAAAGACCGCGAATTCTCCGTGAACTTGAGTGGAGACCAGAGCAATCAATCTCAGGCTCATAGATTAAGAGCATTTAGTAGATCACAGATTAACACTTTTACCCACGACAACATAAAGTAATCAACATAACGTTTACACATTCCTCTCACAATTCGTACCCTTTGTATGCTTGACGGATTTGAACACAATTATATAAATGTTATCAATCTATCAACTAATACTGAATGCATGATCTTCTTAACCTTAGATGTTTTAAGATCCTCACATACTATGAATTTACTAATACTTTTTAATGTATAACAGGCTATTAGTATTTCCTTTAACCTGTCACAGAGGCTCCGTGCCATGGATCGTCACTGGAGGCTTCTTGCCATGGATCGTCACTGGAGGCTTCGTGCCAGGGATCATCACTGGAGACTTCTTGCCATGGATCATCACTGGTGGGAGGAGACGTATAGGCAGCCTGGTGCGTGGGGCTGCCACAGGGCTTACCAGGCTGGGGAGACATACAGGACGCCTGGTTCTGGGAGCAGGCACAGGATGAACCGGGCTGTGGGGGAGCACTGGAGATCTGGTGCTCAGAACTTGCACCGCTCCTCTTGGCTGAATGCCCACTTTAGCCCAGAACGGGCGGAGCGCAGGCATAGGACGCACTGAGCAGTCACTGTGCGCAGAGCCTGGGCCGAAACGACGCACCGGAGACCAAGGGCGCTGAGCTGGCACAATACGCCCTGGCTGGATGCCCACTCTAGCGTGGCACTTGCGGAGAGCTGGCTCCGAACGCACCAGGCTGTGCACGCGCACTGGAGACACTGTGCGCATTACTGCATAACACGGTGCCTGACCAGTACCACGCTCCTTGCGGTAAGCACGGGGAGTTGGCTCAGGTCTATAACCTGACTCCGCCAATCTCCCCATGTGCACCCCCAAAAACAATTTGGGCGATAAAATGAATCACTTACCTTTGATCTTCATATGGTTGCACTCACAAGTCTCCCAGTTACACAGTAAATGTTTGTTTTGTTCGATAAAGTCCCTCTTTATGTCCCAAAAACTCTGTTTTGTTCAGTAATCCAATGGCTCCAAGGCGGTCACAACAGGCAGACGAATACATACTAAAAGTACTGGTAAAGTTCGTTGGACCGGTTGTTTCCTGATTGGTGGACCGGTTGTTTCCTGATTGGTGGACCAGTTGTTTCCTGATTGTTGGGCCTGTTGTTTCCTGATTGGTGGACCAGTTGTTTCCTGATTGTTGGGCCTGTTGTTTCCTGATTGTTGGGCCTGTTGTTTCCTGATTGTTGGGCCGGTTGTTTCCTGATTGTTGGACCTGTTGTTTCCTGATTGTTGGGCCTGTTGTTTCCTGATTGTTGGGCCGGTTGTTTACTGATTGTTGGGCCGGTTGTTTACTGATTGTTGGGCCGGTTGTTTCCTGATTGTTGGGCCGGTTGTTTCCTGATTGTTGGGCCTGTTGTTTCCTGATTGTTGGGCCGGTTGTTTCCTGATTGTTGGACCTGTTGTTTCCTGATTGTTGGGCCGGTTGTTTCCTGATTGTTGGGCCTGTTGTTTCCTGATTGTTGGGCTGGTTGTTTCCTGATAGTTGGGCTGGTTGTTTCCTGATTGTTGGGCCTGTTGTTTCCTGATTGTTGGGCCTGTTGTTTCCTGATTGTTGGGCCTGTTGTTTCCTGATTGTTGGGCCTGTTGTTTCCTGATTGTTGGGCTGGTTGTTTCCTGATTGTTGGGCCTGTTGTTTCCTGATTGTTGGGCCTGTTGTTTCCTGATTGTTCGGTCTGTTTCCTGATTGTTAGACCTGTTGTTTCCTGATTGTTGGGTCTGTTGTTTCCTGATTGTTGGGCCTGTTGTTTCCTGATTGTTGGACCTTTTGTTTCCTGATTGTTGGGCTGGTTGTTTCCTGATTGTTGGGCCTGTTGTTTCCTGATTGTTGAGCCTGTTGTTTCCTGATTGTTGGGCCGGTTGTTTCCTGATTGGTGGACCTGTTGTTTCCTGATTGTTGGGCCTGTTGTTTCCTGATTGTTGGGCCTGTTGTTTCCTGATTGTTGGACCTGTTGTTTCCTGATTGTTGGGCCGGTTGTTTCCTGATTGTTGAGCCTGTTGTTTCCTGATTGTTGGGCCGGTTGTTTCCTGATTGGTGGACCTGTTGTTTCCTGATTGTTGGGTCTGTTGTTTCCTGATTGTTGGGCCGGTTGTTTCCTGATTGTTGGGCCTGTTGTTTCCTGATTGTTGGGCCGGTTGTTTCCTGATTGGTGGACCTGTTGTTTCCTGATTGTTGGGCCGGTTGTTTCCTGATTGGTGGAGCTGTTGTTTCCTGATTGTTGGACCTGTTGTTTCCTGATTGTTGGGCCGGTTGTTTCCTGATTGTTGGGCCTGTTGTTTCCTGATTGTTGGGCTGGTTGTTTCCTGATTGTTGGGCCTGTTGTTTCCTGATTGTTGGGCTGGTTGTTTCCTGATTGTTGGGTCTGTTTCCTGATTGTTGGACCAGTTGTTTCCTGATTGGTGGACCAGTTGTTTCCTGATTGTTGGGCCTGTTGTTTCCTGATTGGTGGACCAGTTGTTATCTGATTGTTGGGCCTGTTGTTTCCTGATTGTTGGGCCTGTTGTTTCCTGATTGTTGGACCTGTTGTTTCCTGATTGTTGGGCCGGTTGTTTCCTGATTGGTGGACCTGTTGTTTCCTGATTGGTGGACCTGTTGTTTCCTGATTGTTGGGCCTGTTGTTTCCTGATTGTTGGGCTGGTTGTTTCCTGATTGTTGGGCCTGTTGTTTCCTGATTGTTGGGCCGGTTGTTTCCTGATTGTTGGACCTGTTGTTTCCTGATTGTTGGGCCGGTTGTTTCCTGATTGTTGGGCCGGTTGTTTCCTGATTGTTGGGCTGGTTGTTTCCTGATTGTTGGGCTGGTTGTTTCCTGATTGTTGGGCCTGTTGTTTCCTGATTGTTGGGCCTGTTGTTTCCTGATTGTTGGGCCTGTTGTTTCCTGATTGTTGGGCCTGTTGTTTCCTGATTGTTGGGCTGGTTGTTTCCTGATTGTTGGGCCTGTTGTTTCCTGATTGTTGGGCCTGTTGTTTCCTGATTGTTGGGCCTGTTGTTTCCTGATTGTTCGACCTGTTGTTTCCTGATTGTTGGGTCTGTTGTTTCCTGATTGTTGGGCCTGTTGTTTCCTGATTGTTGGACCTGTTGTTTCCTGATTGGTGGGCCTGTTGTTTCCTGATTGTTGGGCCGGTTGTTTCCTGATTATTGGACCTGTTGTTTCCTGATTGTTGGGCCTGTTGTTTCCTGATTGTTGGGCCTGTTGTTTCCTGATTGTTGGACCAGTTGTTTCCTGATTGTTGGGCCTGTTGTTTCCTGATTGTTGGGCCTGTTGTTTCCTGATTGTTGGGCCGGTTGTTTCCTGATTGGTGGACCTGTTGTTTCCTGATTGTTGGGCCTGTTGTTTCCTGATTGTTGGGCCTGTTGTTTCCTGATTGTTGGACCTGTTGTTTCCTGATTGTTGGGCCTGTTGTTTCCTGATTGTTGGGCCGGTTGTTTCCTGATTGTTGAGCCTGTTGTTTCCTGATTGTTGGGCCGGTTGTTTCCTGATTGGTGGACCTGTTGTTTCCTGATTGTTGGGTCTGTTGTTTCCTGATTGTTGGGCCGGTTGTTTCCTGATTGTTGGGCCGGTTGTTTCCTGATTGTTGGGCCGGTTGTTTCCTGATTTGTGGACCTGTTGTTTCCTGATTGTTGGGCCGGTTGTTTCCTTATTGGTGGACCTGTTGTTTCCTGATTGTTGGACTTGTTGTTTCCTGATTGTTGGGCCTGTTGTTTCCTGATTGTTGGGCCTGTTGTTTCCTGATTGTTGGGCCTGTTGTTTCCTGATTGTTGGGCCGGTTGTTTCCTGATTGTTGGGCCTGTTGTTTCCTGATTGTTGGGCCGGTTGTTTCCTGATTGTTGGACCTGTTGTTTCCTGATTGTTGGGCCGGTTGTTTCCTGATTGTTGGGCTGGTTGTTTCCTGATTGTTGGGCTGGTTGTTTCCTGATTGTTGGGCCTGTTGTTTCCTGATTGTTGGGCCTGTTGTTTCCTGATTGTTGGGCCTGTTGTTTCCTGATTGTTGGGCCTGTTGTTTCCTGATTGTTGGGCTGGTTGTTTCCTGATTGTTGGGCCTGTTGTTTCCTGATTGTTGGGCCTGTTGTTTCCTGATTGTTGGGCCTGTTGTTTCCTGATTGTTCGACCTGTTGTTTCCTGATTGTTGGGTCTGTTGTTTCCTGATTGTTGGGCCTGTTGTTTCCTGATTGTTGGACCTGTTGTTTCCTGATTGGTGGGCCTGTTGTTTCCTGATTGTTGGGCCGGTTGTTTCCTGATTGGTGGACCTGTTGTTTCCTGATTGTTGGGCCTGTTGTTTCCTGATTGTTGGGCCTGTTGTTTCCTGATTGTTGGACCAGTTGTTTCCTGATTGTTGGACCAGTTGTTTCCTGATTGTTGGGCCTGTTGTTTCCTGATTGTTGGGCCGGTTGTTTCCTGATTGTTGGGTCTGTTGTTTCCTGATTGTTGGGCCTGTTGTTTCCTGATTGTTGGGCCTGTTGTTTCCTGATTGTTGGGCCGGTTGTTTCCTGATTGGTGGACCTGTTGTTTCCTGATTGTTGGGCCTGTTGTTTCCTGATTGTTGGGCCTGTTGTTTCCTGATTGTTGGACCTGTTGTTTCCTGATTGTTGGGCCTGTTGTTTCCTGATTGTTGGGCCGGTTGTTTCCTGATTGTTGAGCCTGTTGTTTCCTGATTGTTGGGCCGGTTGTTTCCTGATTGGTGGACCTGTTGTTTCCTGATTGTTGGGTCTGTTGTTTCCTGATTGGTGGACCAGTTGTTTCCTGATTGTTGGGCCTGTTGTTTCCTGATTGGTGGACCAGTTGTTTCCTGATTGTTGGGCCTGTTGTTTCCTGATTGTTGGGCCGGTTGTTTCCTAATTGTTGGGCCGGTTGTTTCCTGATTGTTGGACCTGTTGTTTCCTGATTGTTGGGCCTGTTGTTTCCTGATTGTTGGGCCGGTTGTTTCCTGATTGTTTTGCCGGTTGTTTCCTGATTGTTGGACCGGTTGTTTCCTGATTGTTGGACCAGTTGTTTCCTGATTGGTGGACCTGTTGTTTCCTGATTGTTGGGCCTGTTGTTTCCTGATTGGTGGACCAGTTGTTTCCTGATTGTTGGGCCTGTTGTTTCCTGATTGTTGGGCCTGTTGTTTCCTGATTGTTGGACCAGTTGTTTCCTGATTGTTGGGCCTGTTGTTTCCTGATTGTTGGGCCGGTTGTTTCCTGATTGTTGGGTCTGTTGTTTCCTGATTGTTGGGTCTGTTGTTTCCTGATTGTTGGGCCTGTTGTTTCCTGATTGTTGGGCCTGTTGTTTCCTGATTGTTGGGCCGGTTGTTTCCTGATTGGTGGACCTGTTGTTTCCTGATTGTTGGGCCTGTTGTTTCCTGATTGTTGGGCCTGTTGTTTCCTGATTGTTGGACCTGTTGTTTCCTGATTGTTGGGCCTGTTGTTTCCTGATTGTTGGGCCGGTTGTTTCCTGATTGTTGAGCCTGTTGTTTCCTGATTGTTGGGCCGGTTGTTTCCTGATTGGTGGACCTGTTGTTTCCTGATTGTTGGGTCTGTTGTTTCCTGATTGTTGGGCCGGTTGTTTCCTGATTGTTGGGCCGGTTGTTTCCTGATTGTTGGGCCGGTTGTTTCCTGATTTGTGGACCTGTTGTTTCCTGATTGTTGGGCCGGTTGTTTCCTTATTGGTGGACCTGTTGTTTCCTGATTGTTGGACCTGTTGTTTCCTGATTGTTGGGCCTGTTGTTTCCTGATTGTTGGGCCTGTTGTTTCCTGATTGTTGGGCCGGTTGTTTCCTGATTGTTGGGCTGGTTGTTTCCTGATTGTTGGGCCTGTTGTTTCCTGATTGTTGGGCTGGTTGTTTCCTGATTGTTGGGTCTGTTTCCTGATTGTTGGACCGGTTGTTTCCTGATTGGTGGACCAGTTGTTTCCTGATTGTTGGGCCTGTTGTTTCCTGATTGGTGGACCAGTTGTTTCCTGATTGTTGGGCCTGTTGTTTCCTGATTGTTGGGCCGGTTGTTTCCTAATTGTTGGGCCGGTTGTTTCCTGATTGTTGGACCTGTTGTTTCCTGATTGTTGGGCCTGTTGTTTCCTGATTGTTGGGCCTGTTGTTTCCTGATTGTTGGGCCGGTTGTTTCCTGATTGTTTTGCCGGTTGTTTCCTGATTGTTGGGCCTGTTGTTTCCTGATTGTTGGGCCTGTTGTTTCCTGATTGTTGGGCCGGTTGTTTCCTGATTGTTGGGCCTGTTGTTTCCTGATTGTTGGGCCTGTTGTTTCCTGATTGTTGGGCCGGTTGTTTCCTGATTGTTGGGCCTGTTGTTTCCTGATTGTTGGGCCGGTTGTTTCCTGATTGTTGAGCCTGTTGTTTCCTGATTGTTGGGCCGGTTGTTTCCTGATTGGTGGACCTGTTGTTTCCTGATTGTTGGGTCTGTTGTTTCCTGATTGTTGGGCCGGTTGTTTCCTGATTGGTGGACCTGTTGTTTCCTGATTGTTGGGCCGGTTGTTTCCTGATTGGTGGACCTGTTGTTTCCTGATTGTTGGACCTGTTGTTTCCTGATTGTTGGGCCTGTTGTTTCCTGATTGTTGGGCCTGTTGTTTCCTGATTGTTGGGCCTGTTGTTTCCTGATTGTTGGGCTGGTTGTTTCCTGATTGTTGGGCCTGTTGTTTCCTGATTGTTGGGCTGGTTGTTTCCTGATTGTTGGGTCTGTTTCCTGATTGTTGGACCTGTTGTTTCCTGATTGTTGGACCAGTTGTTTCCTGATTGGTGGACCAGTTGTTTCCTGATTGTTGGGCCTGTTGTTTCCTGATTGGTGGACCAGTTGTTTCCTGATTGTTGGGCCTGTTGTTTCCTGATTGTTGGGCCTGTTGTTTCCTGATTGTTGGGCCTGTTGTTTCCTGATTGTTGGGCCGGTTGTTTCCTGATTGTTGGGCCTGTTGTTTCCTGATTGTTGGGCCGGTTGTTTCCTGATTGTTGGACCTGTTGTTTCCTGATTGTTGGGCCGGTTGTTTCCTGATTGTTGGGCCTGTTGTTTCCTGATTGTTGGGCTGGTTGTTTCCTGATTGTTGGGCTGGTTGTTTCCTGATTGTTGGGCCTGTTGTTTCCTGATTGTTGGGCCTGTTGTTTCCTGATTGTTGGGCCTGTTGTTTCCTGATTGTTGGGCCTGTTGTTTCCTGATTGTTGGGCTGGTTGTTTCCTGATTGTTGGGCCTGTTGTTTCCTGATTGTTCGGTCTGTTTCCTGATTGTTAGACCTGTTGTTTCCTGATTGTTGGGTCTGTTGTTTCCTGATTGTTGGGCCTGTTGTTTCCTGATTGGTGGACCTGTTGTTTCCTGATTGGTGGGCCTGTTGTTTCCTGATTGTTGGGCCGGTTGTTTCCTGATTGGTGGACCTGTTGTTTCCTGATTGTTGGGCCTGTTGTTTCCTGATTGTTGGGCCTGTTGTTTCCTGATTGTTGGACCAGTTGTTTCCTGATTGTTGGGCCTGTTGTTTCCTGATTGTTGGGCCGGTTGTTTCCTGATTGGTGGACCTGTTGTTTCCTGATTGTTGGGTCTGTTGTTTCCTGATTGTTGGGCCTGTTGTTTCCTGATTGTTGGGCCTGTTGTTTCCTGATTGTTGGGCCGGTTGTTTCCTGATTGGTGGGTCTGTTGTTTCCTGATTGTTGGGTCGGTTGTTTCCTGATTGTTGGGCCGGTTGTTTCCTGATTGTTGGGCCTGTTGTTTCCTGATTGTTGGGCCGGTTGTTTCCTGATTGGTGGACCTGTTGTTTCCTGATTGCTGGGCCGGTTGTTTCCTGATTGTTGGGCCTGTTGTTTCCTGATTGTTGGGCCTGTTGTTTCCTGATTGTTGGGCCGGTTGTTTCCTGATTGTTGGGCCTGTTGTTTCCTGATTGTTGGGCCGGTTGTTTCCTGATTGTTGAGCCTGTTGTTTCCTGATTGTTGGGCCGGTTGTTTCCTGATTGGTGGACCTGTTGTTTCCTGATTGTTGGGTCTGTTGTTTCCTGATTGTTGGGTCTGTTGTTTCCTGATTGGTGGACCTGTTGTTTCCTGATTGTTGGGCCTGTTGTTTCCTGATTGTTGGGCCTGTTGTTTCCTGATTGTTGGGCCTGTTGTTTCCTGATTGTTGGGCCTGTTGTTTCCTGATTGTTGGGCCTGTTGTTTCCTGATTGTTGGGCTGGTTGTTTCCTGATTGTTGGGCCTGTTGTTTCCTGATTGTTGGGCTGGTTGTTTCCTGATTGTTGGGTCTGTTTCCTGATTGTTGGACCTGTTGTTTCCTGATTGTTGGACCAGTTGTTTCCTGATTGGTGGACCAGTTGTTTCCTGATTGTTGGGCCTGTTGTTTCCTGATTGGTGGACCTGTTGTTTCCTGATTGTTGGGTCTGTTGTTTCCTGATTGTTGGGCCGGTTGTTTCCTGATTGTTGGGCCGGTTGTTTCCTGATTGTTGGGCCGGTTGTTTCCTGATTTGTGGACCTGTTGTTTCCTGATTGTTGGGCCGGTTGTTTCCTTATTGGTGGACCTGTTGTTTCCTGATTGTTGGACCTGTTGTTTCCTGATTGTTGGGCCTGTTGTTTCCTGATTGTTGGGCCTGTTGTTTCCTGATTGTTGGGCCGGTTGTTTCCTGATTGTTGGGCTGGTTGTTTCCTGATTGTTGGGCCTGTTGTTTCCTGATTGTTGGGCTGGTTGTTTCCTGATTGTTGGGTCTGTTTCCTGATTGTTGGACCGGTTGTTTCCTGATTGGTGGACCAGTTGTTTCCTGATTGTTGGGCCTGTTGTTTCCTGATTGGTGGACCAGTTGTTTCCTGATTGTTGGGCCTGTTGTTTCCTGATTGTTGGGCCGGTTGTTTCCTAATTGTTGGGCCGGTTGTTTCCTGATTGTTGGACCTGTTGTTTCCTGATTGTTGGGCCTGTTGTTTCCTGATTGTTGGGCCTGTTGTTTCCTGATTGTTGGGCCGGTTGTTTCCTGATTGTTTTGCCGGTTGTTTCCTGATTGTTGGGCCTGTTGTTTCCTGATTGTTGGGCCTGTTGTTTCCTGATTGTTGGGCCGGTTGTTTCCTGATTGTTGGGCCTGTTGTTTCCTGATTGTTGGGCCTGTTGTTTCCTGATTGTTGGGCCGGTTGTTTCCTGATTGTTGGGCCTGTTGTTTCCTGATTGTTGGGCCGGTTGTTTCCTGATTGTTGAGCCTGTTGTTTCCTGATTGTTGGGCCGGTTGTTTCCTGATTGGTGGACCTGTTGTTTCCTGATTGTTGGGTCTGTTGTTTCCTGATTGTTGGGCCGGTTGTTTCCTGATTGGTGGACCTGTTGTTTCCTGATTGTTGGGCCGGTTGTTTCCTGATTGGTGGACCTGTTGTTTCCTGATTGTTGGACCTGTTGTTTCCTGATTGTTGGGCCTGTTGTTTCCTGATTGTTGGGCCTGTTGTTTCCTGATTGTTGGGCCTGTTGTTTCCTGATTGTTGGGCCTGTTGTTTCCTGATTGTTGGGCTGGTTGTTTCCTGATTGTTGGGCCTGTTGTTTCCTGATTGTTGGGCTGGTTGTTTCCTGATTGTTGGGTCTGTTTCCTGATTGTTGGACCTGTTGTTTCCTGATTGTTGGACCAGTTGTTTCCTGATTGGTGGACCAGTTGTTTCCTGATTGTTGGGCCTGTTGTTTCCTGATTGGTGGACCAGTTGTTTCCTGATTGTTGGGCCTGTTGTTTCCTGATTGTTGGGCCTGTTGTTTCCTGATTGTTGGGCCTGTTGTTTCCTGATTGTTGGGCCGGTTGTTTCCTGATTGTTGGGCCTGTTGTTTCCTGATTGTTGGGCCGGTTGTTTCCTGATTGTTGGACCTGTTGTTTCCTGATTGTTGGGCCGGTTGTTTCCTGATTGTTGGGCCTGTTGTTTCCTGATTGTTGGGCTGGTTGTTTCCTGATTGTTGGGCTGGTTGTTTCCTGATTGTTGGGCCTGTTGTTTCCTGATTGTTGGGCCTGTTGTTTCCTGATTGTTGGGCCTGTTGTTTCCTGATTGTTGGGCCTGTTGTTTCCTGATTGTTGGGCTGGTTGTTTCCTGATTGTTGGGCCTGTTGTTTCCTGATTGTTCGGTCTGTTTCCTGATTGTTAGACCTGTTGTTTCCTGATTGTTGGGTCTGTTGTTTCCTGATTGTTGGGCCTGTTGTTTCCTGATTGGTGGACCTGTTGTTTCCTGATTGGTGGGCCTGTTGTTTCCTGATTGTTGGGCCGGTTGTTTCCTGATTGGTGGACCTGTTGTTTCCTGATTGTTGGGCCTGTTGTTTCCTGATTGTTGGGCCTGTTGTTTCCTGATTGTTGGACCAGTTGTTTCCTGATTGTTGGGCCTGTTGTTTCCTGATTGTTGGGCCGGTTGTTTCCTGATTGGTGGACCTGTTGTTTCCTGATTGTTGGGTCTGTTGTTTCCTGATTGTTGGGCCTGTTGTTTCCTGATTGTTGGGCCTGTTGTTTCCTGATTGTTGGGCCGGTTGTTTCCTGATTGGTGGGTCTGTTGTTTCCTGATTGTTGGGTCGGTTGTTTCCTGATTGTTGGGCCGGTTGTTTCCTGATTGTTGGGCCTGTTGTTTCCTGATTGTTGGGCCGGTTGTTTCCTGATTGGTGGACCTGTTGTTTCCTGATTGCTGGGCCGGTTGTTTCCTGATTGTTGGGCCTGTTGTTTCCTGATTGTTGGGCCTGTTGTTTCCTGATTGTTGGGCCGGTTGTTTCCTGATTGTTGGGCCTGTTGTTTCCTGATTGTTGGGCCGGTTGTTTCCTGATTGTTGAGCCTGTTGTTTCCTGATTGTTGGGCCGGTTGTTTCCTGATTGGTGGACCTGTTGTTTCCTGATTGTTGGGTCTGTTGTTTCCTGATTGTTGGGCCGGTTGTTTCCTGATTGGTGGACCTGTTGTTTCCTGATTGTTGGGCCTGTTGTTTCCTGATTGTTGGGCCTGTTGTTTCCTGATTGTTGGGCCTGTTGTTTCCTGATTGTTGGGCCTGTTGTTTCCTGATTGTTGGGCCTGTTGTTTCCTGATTGTTGGGCTGGTTGTTTCCTGATTGTTGGGCCTGTTGTTTCCTGATTGTTGGGCTGGTTGTTTCCTGATTGTTGGGTCTGTTTCCTGATTGTTGGACCTGTTGTTTCCTGATTGTTGGACCAGTTGTTTCCTGATTGGTGGACCAGTTGTTTCCTGATTGTTGGGCCTGTTGTTTCCTGATTGGTGGACCAGTTGTTTCCTGATTGTTGGGCCTGTTGTTTCCTGATTGTTGGGCCGGTTGTTTCCTGATTGTTGGGCCGGTTGTTTCCTGATTGTTGGACCTGTTGTTTCCTGATTGTTGGGCCTGTTGTTTCCTGATTGTTGGGCCTGTTGTTTCCTGATTGTTGGGCCGGTTGTTTCCTGATTGTTGGGCCGGTTGTTTCCTGATTGTTGGGCCTGTTGTTTCCTGATTGTTGGGCCTGTTGTTTCCTGATTGTTGGGCCTGTTGTTTCCTGATTGTTGGGCCGGTTGTTTCCTGATTGTTGGGCCTGTTGTTTCCTGATTGTTGGGCCGGTTGTTTCCTGATTGTTGGACCTGTTGTTTCCTGATTGTTGGGCCGGTTGTTTCCTGATTGTTGGGCCTGTTGTTTCCTGATTGTTGGGCTGGTTGTTTCCTGATTGTTGGGCTGGTTGTTTCCTGATTGTTGGGCCTGTTGTTTCCTGATTGTTGGGCCTGTTGTTTCCTGATTGTTGGGCCTGTTGTTTCCTGATTGTTGGGCCTGTTGTTTCCTGATTGTTGGGCTGGTTGTTTCCTGATTGTTGGGCCTGTTGTTTCCTGATTGTTCGGTCTGTTTCCTGATTGTTAGACCTGTTGTTTCCTGATTGTTGGGTCTGTTGTTTCCTGATTGTTGGGCCTGTTGTTTCCTGATTGGTGGACCTGTTGTTTCCTGATTGGTGGGCCTGTTGTTTCCTGATTGTTGGGACGGTTGTTTCCTGATTGGTGGACCTGTTGTTTCCTGATTGTTGGGCCTGTTGTTTCCTGATTGTTGGGCCTGTTGTTTCCTGATTGTTGGACCAGTTGTTTCCTGATTGTTGGGCCTGTTGTTTCCTGATTGTTGGGCCGGTTGTTTCCTGATTGGTGGACCTGTTGTTTCCTGATTGTTGGGTCTGTTGTTTCCTGATTGTTGGGCCTGTTGTTTCCTGATTGTTGGGCCTGTTGTTTCCTGATTGTTGGGCCGGTTGTTTCCTGATTGGTGGGTCTGTTGTTTCCTGATTGTTGGGTCTGTTGTTTCCTGATTGTTGGGCCGGTTGTTTCCTGATTGTTGGGCCTGTTGTTTCCTGATTGTTGGGCCGGTTGTTTCCTGATTGGTGGACCTGTTGTTTCCTGATTGTTGGGCCGGTTGTTTCCTGATTGGTGGACCTGTTGTTTCCTGATTGTTGGACCTGTTGTTTCCTGATTGTTGGGCCTGTTGTTTCCTGATTGTTGGGTCTGTTTCCTGATTGTTGGACCTGTTGTTTCCTGATTGTTGGGCCGGTTGTTTCCTGATTGTTGGGCCTGTTGTTTCCTGATTGTTGGGCCGGTTGTTTCCTGATTGTTGGACCTGTTGTTTCCTGATTGTTGGGCCGGTTGTTTCCTGATTGTTGGGCCTGTTTTTTCCTGATTGTTGGACCTGTTGTTTCCTGATTGTTGGACCGGTTGTTTCCTGATTGTTGGGTCTGTTGTTTCCTGATTGTTGGGTCTGTTTCCTGATTGTTGGGCTGGTTGTTTCCTGATTGTTGGGCCTGTTGTTTCCTGATTGTTGGGCCGGTTGTTTCCTGATTGTTGGGTCTGTTGTTTCCTGATTGTTGGGCCTGTTGTTTCCTGATTGTTGGGCCTGTTGTTTCCTGATTGTTGGGCCGGTTGTTTCCTGATTGGTGGACCTGTTGTTTCCTGATTGTTGGGCCTGTTGTTTCCTGATTGTTGGGCCTGTTGTTTCCTGATTGTTGGACCTGTTGTTTCCTGATTGTTGGGCCTGTTGTTTCCTGATTGTTGGGCCGGTTGTTTCCTGATTGTTGAGCCTGTTGTTTCCTGATTGTTGGGCCGGTTGTTTCCTGATTGGTGGACCTGTTGTTTCCTGATTGTTGGGTCTGTTGTTTCCTGATTGTTGGGCCGGTTGTTTCCTGATTGTTGGGCCGGTTGTTTCCTGATTGTTGGGCCGGTTGTTTCCTGATTTGTGGACCTGTTGTTTCCTGATTGTTGGGCCGGTTGTTTCCTTATTGGTGGACCTGTTGTTTCCTGATTGTTGGACCTGTTGTTTCCTGATTGTTGGGCCTGTTGTTTCCTGATTGTTGGGCCTGTTGTTTCCTGATTGTTGGGCCGGTTGTTTCCTGATTGTTGGGCTGGTTGTTTCCTGATTGTTGGGCCTGTTGTTTCCTGATTGTTGGGCTGGTTGTTTCCTGATTGTTGGGTCTGTTTCCTGATTGTTGGACCGGTTGTTTCCTGATTGGTGGACCAGTTGTTTCCTGATTGTTGGGCCTGTTGTTTCCTGATTGGTGGACCAGTTGTTTCCTGATTGTTGGGCCTGTTGTTTCCTGATTGTTGGGCCGGTTGTTTCCTAATTGTTGGGCCGGTTGTTTCCTGATTGTTGGACCTGTTGTTTCCTGATTGTTGGGCCTGTTGTTTCCTGATTGTTGGGCCTGTTGTTTCCTGATTGTTGGGCCGGTTGTTTCCTGATTGTTTTGCCGGTTGTTTCCTGATTGTTGGGCCTGTTGTTTCCTGATTGTTGGGCCTGTTGTTTCCTGATTGTTGGGCCGGTTGTTTCCTGATTGTTGGGCCTGTTGTTTCCTGATTGTTGGGCCTGTTGTTTCCTGATTGTTGGGCCGGTTGTTTCCTGATTGTTGGGCCTGTTGTTTCCTGATTGTTGGGCCGGTTGTTTCCTGATTGTTGAGCCTGTTGTTTCCTGATTGTTGGGCCGGTTGTTTCCTGATTGGTGGACCTGTTGTTTCCTGATTGTTGGGTCTGTTGTTTCCTGATTGTTGGGCCGGTTGTTTCCTGATTGGTGGACCTGTTGTTTCCTGATTGTTGGGCCGGTTGTTTCCTGATTGGTGGACCTGTTGTTTCCTGATTGTTGGACCTGTTGTTTCCTGATTGTTGGGCCTGTTGTTTCCTGATTGTTGGGCCTGTTGTTTCCTGATTGTTGGGCCTGTTGTTTCCTGATTGTTGGGCTGGTTGTTTCCTGATTGTTGGGCCTGTTGTTTCCTGATTGTTGGGCTGGTTGTTTCCTGATTGTTGGGTCTGTTTCCTGATTGTTGGACCTGTTGTTTCCTGATTGTTGGACCAGTTGTTTCCTGATTGGTGGACCAGTTGTTTCCTGATTGTTGGGCCTGTTGTTTCCTGATTGGTGGACCAGTTGTTTCCTGATTGTTGGGCCTGTTGTTTCCTGATTGTTGGGCCTGTTGTTTCCTGATTGTTGGGCCTGTTGTTTCCTGATTGTTGGGCCGGTTGTTTCCTGATTGTTGGGCCTGTTGTTTCCTGATTGTTGGGCCGGTTGTTTCCTGATTGTTGGACCTGTTGTTTCCTGATTGTTGGGCCGGTTGTTTCCTGATTGTTGGGCCTGTTGTTTCCTGATTGTTGGGCTGGTTGTTTCCTGATTGTTGGGCTGGTTGTTTCCTGATTGTTGGGCCTGTTGTTTCCTGATTGTTGGGCCTGTTGTTTCCTGATTGTTGGGCCTGTTGTTTCCTGATTGTTGGGCCTGTTGTTTCCTGATTGTTGGGCTGGTTGTTTCCTGATTGTTGGGCCTGTTGTTTCCTGATTGTTCGGTCTGTTTCCTGATTGTTAGACCTGTTGTTTCCTGATTGTTGGGTCTGTTGTTTCCTGATTGTTGGGCCTGTTGTTTCCTGATTGGTGGACCTGTTGTTTCCTGATTGGTGGGCCTGTTGTTTCCTGATTGTTGGGCCGGTTGTTTCCTGATTGGTGGACCTGTTGTTTCCTGATTGTTGGGCCTGTTGTTTCCTGATTGTTGGGCCTGTTGTTTCCTGATTGTTGGACCAGTTGTTTCCTGATTGTTGGGCCTGTTGTTTCCTGATTGTTGGGCCGGTTGTTTCCTGATTGGTGGACCTGTTGTTTCCTGATTGTTGGGTCTGTTGTTTCCTGATTGTTGGGCCTGTTGTTTCCTGATTGTTGGGCCTGTTGTTTCCTGATTGTTGGGCCGGTTGTTTCCTGATTGGTGGGTCTGTTGTTTCCTGATTGTTGGGTCGGTTGTTTCCTGATTGTTGGGCCGGTTGTTTCCTGATTGTTGGGCCTGTTGTTTCCTGATTGTTGGGCCGGTTGTTTCCTGATTGGTGGACCTGTTGTTTCCTGATTGCTGGGCCGGTTGTTTCCTGATTGTTGGGCCTGTTGTTTCCTGATTGTTGGGCCTGTTGTTTCCTGATTGTTGGGCCGGTTGTTTCCTGATTGTTGGGCCTGTTGTTTCCTGATTGTTGGGCCGGTTGTTTCCTGATTGTTGAGCCTGTTGTTTCCTGATTGTTGGGCCGGTTGTTTCCTGATTGGTGGACCTGTTGTTTCCTGATTGTTGGGTCTGTTGTTTCCTGATTGTTGGGCCGGTTGTTTCCTGATTGGTGGACCTGTTGTTTCCTGATTGTTGGGCCTGTTGTTTCCTGATTGTTGGGCCTGTTGTTTCCTGATTGTTGGGCCTGTTGTTTCCTGATTGTTGGGCCTGTTGTTTCCTGATTGTTGGGCCTGTTGTTTCCTGATTGTTGGGCTGGTTGTTTCCTGATTGTTGGGCCTGTTGTTTCCTGATTGTTGGGCTGGTTGTTTCCTGATTGTTGGGTCTGTTTCCTGATTGTTGGACCTGTTGTTTCCTGATTGTTGGACCAGTTGTTTCCTGATTGGTGGACCAGTTGTTTCCTGATTGTTGGGCCTGTTGTTTCCTGATTGGTGGACCAGTTGTTTCCTGATTGTTGGGCCTGTTGTTTCCTGATTGTTGGGCCGGTTGTTTCCTGATTGTTGGGCCGGTTGTTTCCTGATTGTTGGACCTGTTGTTTCCTGATTGTTGGGCCTGTTGTTTCCTGATTGTTGGGCCTGTTGTTTCCTGATTGTTGGGCCGGTTGTTTCCTGATTGTTGGGCCGGTTGTTTCCTGATTGTTGGGCCTGTTGTTTCCTGATTGTTGGGCCTGTTGTTTCCTGATTGTTGGGCCTGTTGTTTCCTGATTGTTGGGCCGGTTGTTTCCTGATTGTTGGGCCTGTTGTTTCCTGATTGTTGGGCCGGTTGTTTCCTGATTGTTGGACCTGTTGTTTCCTGATTGTTGGGCCGGTTGTTTCCTGATTGTTGGGCCTGTTGTTTCCTGATTGTTGGGCTGGTTGTTTCCTGATTGTTGGGCTGGTTGTTTCCTGATTGTTGGGCCTGTTGTTTCCTGATTGTTGGGCCTGTTGTTTCCTGATTGTTGGGCCTGTTGTTTCCTGATTGTTGGGCCTGTTGTTTCCTGATTGTTGGGCTGGTTGTTTCCTGATTGTTGGGCCTGTTGTTTCCTGATTGTTCGGTCTGTTTCCTGATTGTTAGACCTGTTGTTTCCTGATTGTTGGGTCTGTTGTTTCCTGATTGTTGGGCCTGTTGTTTCCTGATTGGTGGACCTGTTGTTTCCTGATTGGTGGGCCTGTTGTTTCCTGATTGTTGGGACGGTTGTTTCCTGATTGGTGGACCTGTTGTTTCCTGATTGTTGGGCCTGTTGTTTCCTGATTGTTGGGCCTGTTGTTTCCTGATTGTTGGACCAGTTGTTTCCTGATTGTTGGGCCTGTTGTTTCCTGATTGTTGGGCCGGTTGTTTCCTGATTGGTGGACCTGTTGTTTCCTGATTGTTGGGTCTGTTGTTTCCTGATTGTTGGGCCTGTTGTTTCCTGATTGTTGGGCCTGTTGTTTCCTGATTGTTGGGCCGGTTGTTTCCTGATTGGTGGGTCTGTTGTTTCCTGATTGTTGGGTCTGTTGTTTCCTGATTGTTGGGCCGGTTGTTTCCTGATTGTTGGGCCTGTTGTTTCCTGATTGTTGGGCCGGTTGTTTCCTGATTGGTGGACCTGTTGTTTCCTGATTGTTGGGCCGGTTGTTTCCTGATTGGTGGACCTGTTGTTTCCTGATTGTTGGACCTGTTGTTTCCTGATTGTTGGGCCTGTTGTTTCCTGATTGTTGGGTCTGTTTCCTGATTGTTGGACCTGTTGTTTCCTGATTGTTGGGCCGGTTGTTTCCTGATTGTTGGGCCTGTTGTTTCCTGATTGTTGGGCCGGTTGTTTCCTGATTGTTGGACCTGTTGTTTCCTGATTGTTGGGCCGGTTGTTTCCTGATTGTTGGGCCTGTTTTTTCCTGATTGTTGGACCTGTTGTTTCCTGATTGTTGGACCGGTTGTTTCCTGATTGTTGGGTCTGTTGTTTCCTGATTGTTGGGTCTGTTTCCTGATTGTTGGGCTGGTTGTTTCCTGATTGTTGGGCCTGTTGTTTCCTGATTGTTGGGCCGGTTGTTTCCTGATTGTTGGGCCTGTTGTTTCCTGATTGTTGGGCCTGTTGTTTCCTGATTGTTGGGCCTGTTGTTTCCTGATTGTTGGACCTGTTGTTTCCTGATTGTTGGGCCTGTTGTTTCCTGATTGTTGGGCCTGTTGTTTCCTGATTGTTGACGTAAGCGATCCGAGCCACGAAACGGCGCGTGTCCCGCTCCTGAGTAGGCCACCAAAACCGCTGGCGAATAGAAGCAAGCGTACCCCGAACGCCGGGGTGGCCAGCTAACTTGGCAGAATGAGCCCACTGAAGAACAGCCAGACGAGTAGAGACAGGAACGAACAGAAGGTTACTAGGACAAGCGCGCGGCGACGCAGTGTGAGTGAGTGCTTGCTTTACCTGTCTCTCAATTCCCCAGACAGTCAACCCGACAACAACCCCTTCAGGGAGAATCCCCTCGGGGTCGGTAGAAGCCACAGAAGAACTAAAGAGACGGGATAAGGCATCAGGCTTGGTGTTCTTATTTCCCGGGCGATAGGAAATCACGAACTCGAAACGAGCGAAAAACAACGCCCAACGAGCTTGACGTGCATTAAGTCGTTTGGCAGAACGGATGTACTCAAGGTTCTTATGGTCAGTCCAAACGACAAAAGGGACGGTCGCCCCCTCCAACCACTGTCGCCATTCGCCTATGGCTAAGCGGATGGCGAGCAGTTCGCGGTTACCCACATCATAGTTGCGTTCCGATGGCGACAGGCGGTGAGAAAAGTAAGCGCAAGGATGGACCTTATCGTCAGACTGGAAGCGCTGGGACAGAATGGCTCCCACGCCCACCTCTGAAGCGTCAACCTCGACAATGAATTGTTTAGTGACGTCAGGAGTAACAAGGATAGGGGCGGATGTAAAACGCTTCTTGAGGAGATCAAAAGCTCCCTGGGCGGAACCGGACCACTTAAAGCAAGTCTTGACAGAAGTCAGAGCTGTGAGAGGGGCAGCCACTTGACCGAAATTACGAATGAAACGCCGATAGAAATTAGCGAAACCGAGAAAGCGCTGTAACTCGACACGTGACTTAGGAACGGGCCAATCGCTGACAGCCTGGACCTTAGCGGGATCCATCTGAATGCCTTCAGCGGAAATAACAGAACCGAGAAAAGTGACAGAGGAGACATGAAAGGCGCACTTCTCAGCCTTCACGTAGAGACAATTCTCTAAAAGGCGCTGGAGTACACGTCGAACGTGCTGAACATGAATCTCGAGTGACGGTGAAAAAATCAGGATATCGTCAAGGTAAACGAAAACAAAGATGTTCAGCATGTCTCTCAGTACATCATTAACTAATGCCTGAAAGACAGCTGGAGCATTAGCGAGACCGAACGGCAGAACCCGGTATTCAAAATGCCCTAACGGAGTGTTAAACGCCGTTTTCCACTCGTCCCCCTCTCTGATGCGTACGAGATGGTAAGCGTTACGAAGGTCCAACTTAGTAAAGAACCTGGCTCCCTGCAGAATCTCGAAGGCTGACGACATAAGGGGAAGCGGATAACGATTCTTAACCGTTATGTCATTCAGCCCTCGATAATCCACGCAGGGGCGCAGAGTACCGTCCTTCTTCTTAACAAAGAAAAACCCCGCTCCGGCGGGAGAGGAAGAAGGCACCACGGTACCGGCGTCGAGAGAAACAGACAGATATCCCTCGAGAGCCTTACGTTCGGGAGCCGACAGAGAGTATAGTCTACCCCGAGGGGGAGTGGTCCCCGGAAGGAGATCAATACAACAATCATACGACCGGTGAGGAGGAAGAGAGTTGGCTCTGGACCGACTGAAGACCGTGCGTAGATCATGATATTCCTCCGGCACTCCTGTCAAATCACCAGGTTCCTCCTGAGTAGAGGGGACAGAAGAAACAGGAGGGATAGCAGACATTAAACACTTCACATGACAAGAAACGTTCCAGGATAGGATAGAATTACTAGACCAATTAATAGAAGGATTATGACATACTAGCCAGGGATGACCCAAAACAACAGGTGTAAAAGGTGAACGAAAAATCAAAAAGGAAATGGTCTCACTGTGGTTACCAGATACTGTGAGGGTTAAAGGTAGTGTCTCACATCTGATACTGGGGAGAGGACTACCATCTAAGGCGAACATGGGCGTGGGCTTCCCTAACTGTCTGAGAGGAATGTCATGTTTCCGAGCCCATGCTTCGTCCATAAAACAACCCTCAGCCCCAGAGTCTATCAAGGCACTGCAGGAAGCAGCCGAACCGGTCCAGCGTAGATGGACCGACAAGGTAGTACAGGATCTTGATGGAGAGACCTGAGTAGTAGCGCTCACCAGTAGCCCTCCGCTTACTGATGAGCTCTGGCTTTTACTGGACATGACATGACAAAATGTCCAGCAGAACCGCAATAGAGGCAAAGGCGGTTGGTGATTCTCCGTTCCCTCTCCTTAGTCGAGATGCGAATACCTCCCAGCTGCATGGGCTCAGTCTCTGAGCCGATGGGAGGAGATGGTTGAGATGCGGAGAGGGGAAACACCGTTAACGCGAGCTCTCTTCCACGAGCTCGGTGACGAAGATCTACCCGTCGTTCTATGCGGATGGCGAGTGCAATCAAAGAGTCCACGCTGGAGGGAACCTCCCGGGAGAGAATCTCATCCTTAACCTCAGCGTGGAGTCCCTCCAGAAAACGAGCGAGCAACGCCGGCTCGTTCCAGTCACTGGATGCAGCAAGAGTGCGAAACTCTATAGAGTAATCCGTTATGGATCGATCACCTTGACATAGGGAAGCCAGGGCCCTGGAAGCCTCCTTCCCAAAAACTGAACGATCAAAAACCCGTATCATCTCCTCCTTAAAGTTCTGATAAA
This sequence comes from Salvelinus alpinus, assembly GCF_045679555.1. Lineage (NCBI taxonomy): Eukaryota > Metazoa > Chordata > Actinopteri > Salmoniformes > Salmonidae > Salvelinus > Salvelinus alpinus. The sequence continues at coordinate 74,642,719 of NC_092096.1, forward strand.
CGTTAGAACACTCAGCCCTTGCCTCCCAGATAGCTGTGCCCCACTCCCGAGCCCGACCAGTAAGGAGTGATATGACGTAAGCGATCCGAGCTCTCTCTCCTGAGTATGTGTTGGGCTGGAGAGAGAACACAATATCACACTGGGTGAGAAAGGAGCGACACTCAGTGGGCTGCCCAGAGTAACATGGTGGGTTATTAACCCTAGGTTCCGGAGACTCGGAAGACCAGGAAGTAGCTGGTGGCACGAGACGAAGACTCTGAAACTGTCCTGAGAGATCGGAGACATGAGCGGCCAGGGTCTCAACGGCATGACGAGCAGCAGACAATTCCTGCTCGTGTCTGCCGAGCATTGCTCCCTGGATCTCGACGGCAGTGTTGCGAGAATCCGTAGTCGCTGGGTCCATTCTTGGTCGGATTCTTCTGTTATGCTGGTGAATGAGGACCCAAAAGCGACGTAATAGAAACAGAGTCTTTATTCCAGTCTTAAACAAACAATGATTCTCCTGGATATTATCAAAGGTAAATCCAAAACAGGAAACTGAAATCCTCTCGTCAGTAGAGAGGAGCGACTGGAGACGCGACCACAGACTGCAGGTCGCTTCAGGAAGGCACAGGCCGTAGCTGACATAGACACCTGCTCACACGCAGCATCTGAAGAAGGCAAAAACACGACAGGGCGGAACAAGGACACAGAACAGCAAACATCAAACAAGAATCCGACAAGGACAGAAGCGGAAAACAGAGGGAGAAATAGGGACTCTAATCAGAGGGCAAAATAGGGGACAGGTGTGAAAGAGTAAATGAGGTCGTTAGGAGAATGAGAAACAGCTGGGAGCAGGAACGGAACGATAGAGAGAGAGAGCGGGAGAGGGAGAGAGGGAGGAGGAGAGAGAGGGATAGAAAGAGGGAAAGAACCTAATAAGACCAGCAGAGGAAAGCACAGGGACAAGACATGATGATCAAAGACAAAACATGACAGGATGTAAACATTAAGTGACATTATTTAAAGTGAACAACACATTTGTTATCTGAGCATGCAATGTCAAAGAGCACAGAGTGGAGCATGATGGGTGATTGGCTGATTGATCATGTGATTCAGTTCAGCTAACCAAGCTCACACACAGTGAGGATGTTAAATGATTGATTGATCTGTTTCAGGAATCTGGGAAAATCTGGTCTCAGAGTTTCGTGTTTAGGGTTAGGTGAGTAGAACACACACACGTAGAACACACACACACACACACACACACACACACACACACACACACACACACACACACACACACACACACACACACACACACACACACACACACACACACACACACACACACACACACACACACACACACACAACAACAAAAAAAAAAACGTATACTACGTGTGTGTTTGACAGTTTTCTCTGTCCACAGGAACATGGGTGACGTTTGGTTCACAGATCACAGATGAGGTATGTGTGTTTATCATTAATTCTGTCGGTATGTGGTTGTGTGTCTATATATGTGTGTGTCTATATAAACTCAGCCAAAAAATAAACGTCCCTTTTTCAGGACCCTGTCTGTCAAAGATAATTCGTTAAAAGCCAAGTAACTTAACAGATCTTCATTGTAAAGGGTTTAAACACTGTTTCCCATGCTTGTTCAGTGAACCATAAACATTTAATGATCATGCACCTGTGGAACGGTCGTTAATCTTTCACCTCGACAACATCCGGTGAAATTGCAGAGCTCCAAATTCAAAATACAGAAATAGTCATAATAAACATTCATAAAAATACAAGTGTTATACATCGGCTTAAAGATTAACTTGTTGTTATTCCAGCCGCTTTGTCAGATTTAAAAAAGGCTTTACGGCGAAAGCATACCATGCGATTATCTGAGGACAGCGCCCCTCTTACAAAAGCATACAAACATTTTACAACCAAGTAAAGGAATTACTAAAGTCAGAAATAGCGATAAAATTAATCACTTACCTTTGAAGATCTTCATATGGTTGCACTCACAAGAGTCCCAGCTACACAATAAATGTTTGTTTTGTTCGATAAAGTCCCTCTTTATATCCCAAAAACTCTGTTTTGTTGGTGCGTTTTGTTCAGTAATCCACTGGCTCCAAGGCAGTTAAAACATGCAGACTAATACATCCTCATAGTACCGGTAATTAATTCATCCTCAGGTTGTCAATTGTCTAAATAATCGATAATATTTCAACCCGGACAATAGCCTATTCAATAGAAAGGAAAAACAACGAAGGGCGCCCAATCGGTCACGCGCGCAAACCAGCTCTGCATTCTTTCTCAGTCCTCTGACCAAAAGGTCTCATTCTTCTTCATTTTTCAGAAAACAAGCCTGAAACAATGTCTAAAGACTGTTGACATCTAGTGGAAGCCATAGGAACTGCAATCTGGGTCCTAACCCATTAGATACTCTATAGGCATTGAATTGAAAATACCCACATCAACAAAATCCCACTTCCTGGATGGATTCTCCTCAGGTTTTCACCTGCCATATCAGTTCTGTCATACTCACAGACATTATTTTAACAGTTTTGGAAACTTTAGAGTGTTTTCTATCCAATACTACCAATTACATGCATATCCTAGCTTCTGGGCCTGAGTAACAGGCAGTTTACTTTGGGCACGCTTCTCATCCAGACGTCGAAATACTGCTCCCAAGCCATAAGTAAGACACTAACAGCTTACAGATGGTAGACAATTAAGGTCACAGTTGTGAAAACTTAGGACACTAAAGAGGCCTTTCTACTGACTCTAAAAAAACACCAAAGAAAGATGCCCAGTGTCCCTGCTCATCTGCGTGAACGTGCCTTAGGCATGCTGCAAAGAGGCAGGAAGACTGCAGATGTGGCCAGGGCAATAAATTACAATGTCCGTACTGTGAGACGCCTAAGAACATCACAGCTGCAGGACAGGTACAGGATGGCAACAACAACTGCCCGAGTTACACCAGCAATGCACAATCCCTCCATCAGTGCTCAGACGGTCCACAATAGGCTGAGAGAGGCTGGACTGAGGGCTTGTAGGCCTGTTGTAAGGCAGGTCCTCACCAGACATCACCGTCGCCAATGGGCACAAACCCACTGTCGCTGGACCAGACAGGACTGGCAAAAAGTGCTCTTCACCTACGAGTCTCGGTTTTGTCTCACCAGGGGTGAGGGTTGGATTCACATTTATCGTTGAAGGAATGAGCGTTACACCGAGGCCTGTACTCTGGAGTGGGATCGATTTGGAGGTGGAGGGTCCATCATGGTCTGGGGCGGTCTGTCACAGCATCATCGGACTGCGCTTGTTGTCATTGCAGGCAATCTCAACGCTGCGCGTTACAGGGAAGAAATCCTCCTCCCTCATGTGGTACCCTTCCTGCAGGCTCATCCTGACATGACCCTCCAGCATGACAATGCCACCAGCCATACTGCTCGTTCTGTGCGTGATTTCCTGCAAGACAGGAATGTCAGTGTTCTGCCATGGCCAGCGAAGAGCCCGGATCTCAATCCCATTGAGCACATCTGGGACCTGTTGGATCGGAGGGTGAGGGCTAGGGCCGTTTCCCCCAAAAATGTCTGGGAACTTGCAGGTGGGCCTTGACTCCCCCCCCCCCCTTTGTTCAGGGACACATTATTCCATCTCTGTTAGTCACATGTCTGTGGAACTTGTTCAGTTTATGTCTCAGTTGTTGAATCTTGTTATGTTCATACAAATATTTACACATGTTAAGTTTGCTGAAAATAAACGCAGTTGACAGTGAGAGGACGTTTCTTTTTTTGCTGAGTTTACATGTGTGTATGTGTGTTATCATTAATTCTGTTGGTGTGTGGTTGTGTATATATATATGTGTGTGTCTATATAAATATATATATAATGTGTGTTTGTGTCTTTATATATGCATGTGTATGTTATCATTAATTATGTTGGTATGAGGTTGTGTGTGTGTTATCATTAATTATGTGGTTGTGTGTGTGTTATCATTAATTATGTGGTTGTGTGTGTGTTGTGTGTGTTATCATTAATTATGAGGTTGTGTGTGTGTTGTGTGTGTTATCATCAATTATGAGATTGTGTGTGTGTTATCATTAATTATGTGGTTGTGTGTGTGTTATCATTAATTATGAGATTGTGTGTGTTATCATTAATTATGTGGTTGTGTGTGTGTTGTGTGTGTTATCATTAATTATGTGGTTGTGTGTGTGTTGTGTGTGTTATCATTAATTATGTGGTTGTGTGTGTGTTATCATTAATTATGAGGTTGTGTGTTATCATTAATTATGTTGGCATGTGGTTGTGTGTTATCATTAATTATGTTGGCATGTGGTTGTGTGTTATCATTAATTATGTTGGCATGTGGTTGTGTGTTATCATTAATTATGTTGGCATGTGGTTGTGTGTTATCATTAATTATGTTGGCATGTGGTTGTGTGTTATCATTAATTATGTTGGCATGTGGTTGTGTGTGTGTACAGTGGGTATAGCGAGTCACCACCCCTTTTCAAAATGTCCACCCTTTGTTGCCTTACAGCCTGAAATGAAAACACAAATCAGACTTTTTCCGGCTTTATTTACACACAGTAACCCACAATATCCAAGTGAAATACAAACTCTCCAAATTAAAACAGTAAACTATTTGGATAAGTGGACCCCCCTGAGTTAATACTTGGTAGAAGCACCTTTTGCTTGAATTACAGCCATGAGTCTCTTTGAATACGTCTCTACTAACTTTGCACAACTAGACTGCAATATTTGCCCATTCTTCCTTGCAAAAATTGTTCAAGCTCAGTCAAATTGCATGGTGATGTCACGACTTCCGCCGAAGTTGGTCCCTCTCCTTGTTCGGGCGGCGCTCGGCGGTCAACATCACCGACTTTCTAGCCATCGCCGATCCACTTTTCATTTTCCATTGGTTTTGTCTTGTCTTCCATCACACCTGGTTCCAATTCCATCAATTCCATGTTGTGTATTTAACCCTCTGTTTCCCCCCATGTCCTTGTCCGTAGTTGTTTGTTGTAGTGCTTGTGCACGGTATGCTGGTATTACCGGGTTTTGTTTGACCCATTTATTGTATTGTTCTGTTGACGGTGGTTTATGGTTATTAAACACAACCGTTGTAAATCAGTTTCCGCTCTCCTGCGCCTGACTTCTCTGCCGCCAGTAGCATCGCATTACAGGTGACCGCTCATGGACTGGTCATTCCACAGTTTCTCGATGGGATTTAGGTCGGGGCTCTGACTAGGCCACTCAAGGACATTCACCTTCTTGTCCTTCAGCCACCGTACGGTTGCTTTGGCTGTGTGCTTTGGGTCATTGTCATGTTGAAACATGAACCATCTTCCCAATTTCAACTTCCTGGCAGAGGGTTGCAGGTTTTCCAATGTCCATTTTCCCTTCAGTTCTGACAAGGGCTGTTCTTTACTGTAGACGTGGTGTTCTTTACTGTAGACGTGGTGTTCTTTACTGTAGACGTGGTGTTCTTTACTGTAGACGTGGTGTTCTTTACTGTAGACGTGGTGTTCTTTACTGTAGGCGTGGTGTTCTTTACTGTAGGCGTGGTGTTCTTTACTGTAGGCGTGGTGTTCTTTACTGTAGACGTGGTGTTCTTTACTGTAGGGGTGGTGTTCTTTACTGTAGACGTGGTGTTCTTTACTGTAGGCGTGGTGTTCTTTACTGTAGACGTGGTGTTCTTTACTGTAGACGTGGTTTTCTTTACTGTAGGTGTGGTGTTCTTTACTGTAGGGGTGGTGTTCTTTACTGTAGACGTGGTGTTCTTTACTGTAGGCGTGGTGTTCTTTACTGTAGGCGTGGTGTTCTTTACTGTAGGCGTGGTGTTCTTTACTGTAGGGGTGGTGTTCTTTACTGTAGACGTGGTGTTCTTTACTGTAGGCGTGGTGTTGTTTACTGTAGGCGTGGTGTTCTTTACTGTAGACGTGGTGTTCTTTACTGTAGACGTGGTGTTCTTTACTGTAGGCGTGGTGTTCTTTACTGTAGGGGTGGTGTTCTTTACTGTAGACGTGGTGTTCTTTACTGTAGGCGTGGTGTTCTTTACTGTAGGCGTGGTGTTCTTTACTGTAGACGTGGTGTTCTTTACTGTAGACGTGGTGTTCTTTACTGTAGACGTGGTGTTCTTTACTGTAAGCTTGGTGTTCTTTCCTGTAGGCCTGGTGTTCTTTACTGTAGGCGTGGTGTTCTTTACTGTAGACGTGGTGTTCTTTACTGTAGACGTGGTGTTCTTTACTGTAGACGTGGTGTTCTTTACTGTAGACGTGGTGTTCTTTACTGTAGGCGTGGTGTTCTTTACTGTAGACGTGGTGTTCTTTACTGTAGACGTGGTGTTCTTTACTGTAGACGTGGTGTTCTTTACTGTAGGCGTGGTGTTCTTTACTGTAGGGGTGGTGTTCTTTACTGTAGGGGTGGTGTTCTTTACTGTAGGCGTGGTGTTCTTTACTGTAGACGTGGTGTTCTTTACTGTAGGCGTGGTGTTCTTTACTGTAGGCGTGGTGTTCTTTA